>NW_002987120.1:108363-116653 GCF_000006295.1 Pediculus humanus corporis
AATAAATTTTCCGGGATGATATTTAATAGGGGGAAAAAAGGAAGGAGGAAAGGGGGAAAGAAACAAGACGACAAACACGCGTGACTTAGCAAAAAGTTATTGAATTTTATTATATGTATCATTTACTTAAATTTCTATGAATTTTCATTTTAAAATTTTTTGTTTAATTTATAACGTTCGTAAAAATTATCATCATTATTATTATTATTCAACTTTTAGTTGTGGTTAATAAATAAAATTATTAAAAACTTTTCATTTTATTTAATAATAAATAATTATGCGAATAATATTTTGTTAATTTAAATTTCAAAAAAAAAATTTTTTTTTTTACATACATGCATGCGTATGTATAAGTTTAAATAACAATTATTCGAATTCAAATAATTTTGTAGTTAATTAAAATTTAAATGTGAATTTCTTCTCTCTCTCTCTCTCTCTTTCTCAGAATTTCAACGTTCTCTCTCTCTCCCTTTTCAGAAAAGCACGTTCTCTCTCTCGTTTTCTGTATTTAACGTCCTCTGTCTCCCTTTCTTTTTCTGTATTTCACATATTCTCTCTCTTTTTGTTTTCCAGCAATTCACATTCTCTCTCTCTCTCTTTCGAGAAAACAATTAATTTCGATTGGTAAAAATAATAATAATAATAATTTAAAATAAATTTTTTTCGGTATAACATAGATAGGAAACATAGAAAAAAAAGACAATTTGTAATTGATGATAAAGAAGGTTCTTATAAAAGAGTCACGATAACAGCTTCCTTAATGATACGATAACATTTGCTGTTGTTGTTGTTGTCTCGGTTTGCTCTCTTGTTTGTTTGTTTGTTTGCCGTTTGATTCTTTTTTTAAAAAAAAAAAAAAAGAAAAAAAATGTCTTCTTTTTTTTTTTCTTTTTTTATTTCAATTTATCAAGAAGGCCTTTTCTTCTCCCTTAGGGAACCGTTTTTTTTTGTTTTATTTCCGGGGCGAAACGTCCGAGAATAATTGTGTGAGGGGTTTTTCTTTTTTTTTTACTTTTTCACTTTTTTCTTTTTTTGTTTTTTTTTTCGCAAGAGGTAGACGCCATTTTTTTTTCTAAATCGGCCTTTACGAGAAGAAAACAAACAAACAAATTATTAACTTTAATAAAACCTTAAAAAATTTTTATTTCGAGTTTAAAAAATTATTTATTTTCGTTTTATAAATTTTTGTTTTTAAATGTTTGATTGTTTGCGTTTGTGTTTGCGCGTGTATGTTTGTTTGTACGTCGATTAATGTTTGTCATTTAACATTTGAAATCGATGGGAAAAAAATAACACCATCAAAAAAATATTTTTTTTGTAGTTTTGCAAAATATCGTTACGTAAAATTACATGTTATTACGTCGTTATAAATCACATTAAAATTTTTTTTTATTACTCTTTGCGAGAAAGAAGACAAAAAAAGGAAAAATTAAAAAATTTTACTGATAACAGGCCGATTTTATTGATAACAGGGAGGGGGAGGAAAACATTTTTCTTTTTTATTTTTATTTCATTTTTAATTTTTAACGAGACTCCGTGAATTTTTTTTTTTTACTTCGATTGCCATTAACAATAGAAATAAAATTTCTTTATTATTATTATTTCTATTATTATTATTACTGATTTTTTTTCTTTTTTTTTAAATAAAAAATTTAAACAATTTTTAATAACAAAGCCTTTTATTATTTTTATTTTTATACGTAAAAATATAATATTATTATTATTATTTACTTTCTTTGAAAAGCTTTAATTTTTCTTCTGCTTTCGTCTCACAACATCCGCCGCCATCCCTCTCAAACATGGCTCTCATTAATTATCTTAAAATCCTGAATGAAAGAAAAAAAAAATTTTTTTTTTTTTTTACCTTTTTTTAATTTTAAAGTTCCATTGAAATTATTATTATTTTTTTTAAATTCTTGTGTTGACACTCGCATTTTCCTTTTCTTTTCCTTTTTTCCCCTCCTTTTACCTCGCACCTTTGTCGACCTTTATTTAAGGAAATTTTTTTTTTTTTTTTTTTTTAAACGTAATTATTATTATATTTACATTTATTCAATATTAATCGTAAAACTTTTTTAATTTCTTTTTTTCTTTTTTTTCTTTTGCTTAAAAATAAGAAAAAGAAGAAGAAGAATTCCCTTTTATTTAATGCGCTTAAAATATTAAAATCCTTAATCCTTTCCTGAGTTAATAATTTAAAAAAGAAAAATTTCTTTATTTTTTTTCTTTTCGTATACAATACACTTTCACAAGGCACCTTAGAAATGAAATAATAATAATAATAATTTTTTTTAATAAAAAATTTAAATTAACTTAAATCGAATAAATTTTTTCGACGTAAAAAAAAAAATGGAAGTTAAAGATTTAAAAAAAAAATCTTATTGAATCGTATTTAACAAATAATAATATGTAAAAATTTCCTTCCAGCATTTTTCACACTGGAACGTTTATATGAAAAGAGTGAGAGAGAGAGAGTGAGAGAGGGGGAAACGTTCGAATGACATATTCAGATTTTAATTTCCTGAAAATTTTGACTTATTATTATTATTATTATTATTATTATTATTATTATTATTATTAAAACGAACATATTCAAAAGAATTTTTTTTTCATTTCATTTCATTTCATTTTCGTCATATTTTCTCTCTCTCTCCCTCTCACTCATTATTTATTTCGTCTCCTTGTTTTTTATTTATTTACTTATTTATGCATCTAAAATATTTAATATTTTTTTTTTATTTATCAATTATTAAATTTTATCATATAATTCAAATCGTATGTATATAAAACATCGATTCAAATAATAATAATAATAGTAATGATAATGATAATAATGATAATGATAACAATGATAATCGAGATTAAAATATTTTCACGTTTTTATTTTTATTTCATTTTTTTTTTTTAACCCCTCTCGAATAAAATAGTAAAAAAAAAAAAAATGCCAAAGGGTATTTTTGTTCATTTGCAACCGGAAAAGACTCCAAAAAAAAAATTAATTTGAATTTATAACGTGGAAAAGTGAGAAAGAAAGAAATTGAGAGAGAGAGAGAAAGAGCGCATGGCTACGATTCAACCTCGTGTATTTATTATTTGTATCCGTGGCAACAACGAACGAACGCCCTGCAACGTTTGTCGTTTCTGCAACCAAAATCAGTAGTCGAACGCCAAAATCTTATACGTAACGGACCGATCGTACTTTTCCGTTTTATATTTTCCGATTATATTTTTCCGTTTTTACACAAATACACAAACGACGCGTTCGATCGCACGTTCGGGTTTTTCTCTCTTCAATTTTTTCTTATCCGTCATGATTTTTCATGTGCGTTAACCTAAACAAAACGAAAAAAAAAAGATATTATTATTATTATTTAACGTGATGCAACTTTATTATTATTATTATTAATTTATCCGGAAAATTCTGTACGAACGCTTGTATGTGTTAAACATTAAAAAAAGAAAAACCCAACGTTTTTATTCGATCGGTACAAATGGATTTTTTTTTTAATTATTAAAAAGTGAGTATCGAAATGATAATAATAATAATAATTTTTAACAATATTATATAAGTAATATTTACGTAGAAAAAATTTATTATTATTATTTTTTTATTACGTTTTCATCATCAAATTTTCCACTCGTTTTCATTTTTCTTCTTTCATAAAAGTAAATAAATAAATAAATAAATAATATTTTTTTGTTATGAAAAGAAAAAGTATAAGAGTACTTATATATATATATATATATTGTTTTTCTTTTTGAAGTTTAATAACGTAAAAGAAAAAGAAAGAAAAGGAAAAAGAAAAAGAAAAGGAAAAAAAAAAAAAGGAAAAAGAAAACAGCGGATAAAATAAAGGCGATAACTTTAATTTTCAAAATGGTTTCAAAAAAGGTTTTTTTTTCTCTTCTTCCTCTTTTTAGTCTAAAAAAAAAAAAAAAAAAACATTTTAAAAAGTTTTTTGTTTGTGTGTGTGAGAGAGAAAGAGGGGGAAAGGAGGGGAGAGAGGAAAAAAGAAAACAAAACAAAAAAAATAATAATAATAATTTTTTCTCGTTTTTTATTTCCTTCTTCCTCTTGTCTTTTTTTTTTACAAGAGCAAAAAAAAAAAATGTAATCGGTTACGCGGTTATTCTTTGTTTGTTTGTTTGTTTGTTTCCTCCTCCTTCTTCTCATAGTACAGTTCAAATAAAATTTTTGTCAAAGAGTAAAATATTAACGTTAGCGGTATCGAAATCCCTTCCCAAAAAAAAAAGCAAAAAAAAAATGTAATCGGTTACGCGGTTATTCTTTGTTTGTTTGTTTGTTTGTTTCCTCCTCCTTCTTCTCATAGTACAGTTCAAATAAAATTTTTGTCAAAGAGTAAAATATTAACGTTAGTGGTATCGAAATCCCTTCCCCCCAAAAAAAAATCCTTTGAGCAAAAAGAGAAAGAGAAAACAACACGGAAAATACACTTAAATTTGTTTCTTTTTCTTTTTCTTTCTTTTTCTTTTTTGTTCTTTCTTTTTTTTCTTTTTTGTTTGTTCTATTATTCTTTTTTTCTCTTTATAAACATTCTTGTTTATTTTAAGCTTAGCTATGAAATTTTATAGCTGACAAAAAATAAAAAAAAATAAAAAATTTATTTTCTGGAATACGAAGGAAAAAAAAAAAAAATTGATTTTTTGGTTTCTAAAAAATATTTACAATAGGAAAAGAAAAAAAAAATGTTTAACGGTGCCAAAAAATTATTATTATTAAAAAAAAAAAAACAAATAATAATAATAATAATAATAATAATGATAATGATGATGATGATGATGATGATAAGAAAGTTATCTTACGTAATTTTTTTTCTTTTTTTTTTTTTACCCCTTTTTAACTCTTCGTTCCATTGCATTTTCTTATGTTTTAATTTTTTTTTTATTGGGAAGGGAGAAAGGGGCGACGTTCGGTGGGGTCGTGCGTAAAAATTAATAAATTTATTAATAAGTTAACTTATTTTTTTTTTTGTCGTTAATAATAAAAAAAAAGTATTTATAAATACGTTTTTTTTGTAAAACGAGTTAAAGAAAAAAAAAAAATTTAATTTTAAATTGGGAATAACTGTTAAAGTTAATAAAAGATAAGCTTTCGTTTTTTTTTTTTTTTTTTTTTTTAACGTTTTCAGGCTATAAAATTCAAAGATTTCGTGCGGAAAATTTCAATGTTTCGTCTGCTCTTGTACAAAAAAAAAAAAAAAAACTTTTTTTTTTTAAATTCCCTTTCCATTTTTTCTTTTTTTTTTGTTTAAACTCATTGAAAAAATTTAAAACAAAAAAAAAAAAAATAATAATAAAAAAAACTAAAAAAAAAGGAAAGAAAATTGGAAAAATTATTATTATTATTATTATTATTATTATTATTATTACTATTTTTATTATTCTTTTTAAAAACTAGTATTAATTAATTAATTAATTAAAAAAAACTTAAACGGTTCATTTCATTAACCGATGAAATTAATTAACGAAAAAAAAGGAGAAAAAAAAATTCAATTTGATTCGACATCGAATTTTTTTTTTCAAAAAAAACAAAGAAAAAAAATAAAATGGCGGCTCAAATATTCACCATTCAAAATATTTTTTTTATTTAAATCAAAAGGAAAAATTTTTTCCGTCGGGTGGAAGGAGGGAGGAGGAAAGGGAGGGAATGGGTGGGGAGGAGTCGAAACGAAACGAAAAAAATTTTTTCTGTCGGTGACAGTAAATTATTTGTAAATATAAATGAAGCTAAAAAAAAAAAATTGAAATCAATTTTTGATAAGGGGGCGGAGAGCGGGGGGAGGAAAAGAAAAAAAATCGAATTCATTTTCTTCTGCAACTAAAAAATTCTTTTTTTTTTTTTTTTTTTTATAATCATTAAATTCTTCCTGATATATATAAATAAAATTTGACATTTTATTTTTAATGAAGTTCTTTTTTTGAAAATTATTATTTTTTTTCTTCTGCTTTTTAACATTTTAATAAATTTAAATAAGTTTTTTTTTTTATTCCCTTTTTTTTCTTTTTTTTTTCTTTTCGATTTAATATTATTTCAATCATCTTTTCTTTACTTTCTCATACCACGGGAATATAGCAGAAGAAATCCAATTTTTTTTCTTCCCCTCCCCTCCCTTCCTTCCCCCTCTTTTTTTTTTAATATAATTAATTTTTTTTTTCTAAGAACAAAAAAAAAAAAATTATTTAGTAACATGCAAAACTAACATTTACGTCAAATAAATTTTCCTTTTTTTTCTTTTTTTATTTAATAAATTACGTAAGAAATTTTATCGATTATTTATTTATTTATTAACTTTTATCAACAACAACAACAACAACAATAATAATAATAATAATAATAATAAAGAAAAATTTATCAACAATTTCTAATAAAGTATATTAATAATAGCATGTACCTTGCCAAAACGTTTATTATTATTATTATTTCAATATCGAAAAGTCGAGTTGTAATAATAATAATAATAATAATAATAAATCTATAAAATAAAACCATCGTTGGTATAAAAAGGTTTATAATTATAAAGATTTTTAATTTAAAAAAAAAAAAAAAAGATGGCGGAGGACGGTTATGGATTAATTAATAGAAAAAATCGAAAACGAAAAGAAAATTTAATTTCTTATCGTTAATGACGTCATTAAGTTAAAAAAAAAAAAAAACGTTAATTTGCTAAAAGATTACAAACTTTTTTCTTTTTTTTCCTTTTTTTTCTACTGCCACGATGCAGTTTTACTAAATTTATTTTATTATTTAACATAACAAATCTTTTCTTCGTTATTTTTTTTTTCCCATTCTTTAAAATCGAACGAGTTGATAATAATAATAATAATATTTTTTGTCGTCGTCTGTCGATGATTCGAATTTCATTTTAAATCAATAAATTTATTTTTTATGTAACCTTTCACCTTTAAATATTTTTACCCTTCAGTCAACCTTTCGGGATGTTTTTTTTTTTTTTTAATAATTTAAAAAGGTTTGTCAAGGGATGAAATTGACAGATTTTTTTTTTTTTTAAATTAATAATTTTACGCATAAGTAAATTTAAAAAAAAAAAAAAAATTATTACGTCATTTCCCGTTACGTTATTTGTTTACATTCCGTTTTCGGATTTTTTTTTCAAATGAACAAGTACAATAAATGATTTTATGATAATCGATGACGTCATTAGGTATAAAAAAAAAAAAATTATAACAAATATATTAATTAACACGTTAACGACGACTTTTAAAACTAAACACAGTAATAATAATGATAATAATGATAATAATATTTTTTCTAACGTTAAAATCATTTGAATTTTTTTTGGTTATATTTAAAACAAAACATTTTTGTTTCGTTATTATTATTTGTTATTTAAGGATTATAACGTATTTTTTTTTTCATATCCGTTTACAAACTTTTTAAATTTTCTCATGAAAATCTTTTACCGATTATATCGTAAACAAAAAAAAAAAACATGAAAATAACATTAAGGTAAAAATTGACGCCGCGCGTCCATTTTTAAAATCCTTTCATGAATTTTTTTTTAATGACACTTTAAAATTTTTTTTTTTTTGGTGTGTGCGTTTCTCGGGTCGATATCAATTTTTTCGAATTTAATAATTCGTAACAAAAATTTTATTTTTTTTTGAATACGTAAAAAAGGTTTTCGTAATTATATAGTTTCGATTTATTCACTACCGCCACGTCATTCTTTTCCAATTTTTTTTTTTAAATTCCGTAACATGAATAATTATTATAAAATTGTGTTTATGCACAGAGTAAGAAAAAAAAATCGTTAAAGGTAGAAAATGAAAGAGAGAGAGAGAGAGAGGGAGAAGGGGGAATGGTTTTATTACGTCGTTTAATTCAAAAAAAAAAAAAAAAGAAAAACATGAGAAATGCAAAAAGAAAAAATAAAATTTGCCATTTTTTTCCCTGTTTGTGGTGGGTGTATTTAAAGTATGAAAAGTTAAAAAACGCAGTCGTGGCTTTGACCTTTTGAACTATAAGTCATTAGCCTCAATGATTCATTAACCCTTTATCGATTATATTGTTCTCAATATACATATACATACACACATATATATAATTTTTTTTTTTTTTTTAAATTTTGTTTTTATTTTTTTATTTTTGTTTTTTTTTTTAAAAAAAAAAAATAATAATAATATTCGTTTTAAAACCTACAACAATTAAATTAAATAAAACATCAGTATGTATTTAAAAAAAAAATTTTTTTTCGAAATTTGAATTTTATTTAATCTGGATCACTTAATACCTCCTATTAGTTTATGT
>NW_002987120.1:116673-117348 GCF_000006295.1 Pediculus humanus corporis
TATATAAAATGAATCGGTTTATTAAATTTACAATAAGAAGTAAAAATCTTTCCCGCGTAATTTACGCTATTGACACGACACACAAAAAAAAGAGACGAACCGGGGGGAGGCGAGAAAAAAAAAAATTTATTTAAATAATTTATTATTGTCGTCGTCCGCCATATTGAACCGCTTTTTACCGTAAGATATTTAAAAAAAAAAAATTAAGGAAAAAATTTATAATAAAAAATTTTGTTAAAAATCGTATTAAATTATCCAGACAAAAAAAACCGGAAATTTATTCCCGATCGACAGGATGATGATGATGACGTCTTGTGTTTTCTTTTTCAATTCCGTTTGATTTATAACAAAAAATTTATTTGTGGCAAAAACAAATTTATTTCGAAATTTTTCAATTTTATAAAAAAAAAAATAAAACATAACGTATATATTTTTATTTTTCCAGTTTCTTAATTCTGGAAAAATAAAAAAAAACTTGATAACAAAACAAAAATTATTTTATTTACGTTTGGAAAAGAAAATTTAAAAAATTTTAAAACTTTTCTCATCAATTCATAATAATTTTCCATTCAATTTTTTCTTTTTTTTTTTTTTTGATTTTTATGTAAATTTGAAAAAAAAAAAATTTTTTTATTAAAATTTATTAAAAAACAAACAACAATCAAAAAAAAAAAA
>NW_002987120.1:117911-122906 GCF_000006295.1 Pediculus humanus corporis
CTGGAATATCGGATTTATGTACATATATATAGAAAAGTATTTTTTAAATCAATTTTCCCTTTTTTTTTTTAAATGCCAAAAAAAAATTAAAAGAAAAGAAAAGATTTAGTGCTTCATTCGTTGGCACATTTTTTTCTACCCTACCCTCCCCCCCTCCCCCCTTTCCACTATTCCTCTCTCGTCTCACTCTTTTTCTCTCCCCCCATCCATTCCCGATTTTCAATCCTTTTTTTTCATTTTTACAACGTTTTCCTCCTGGATTTTCCAGATATATAAATTTTCTTTTTTTTTCCTTTTCTCCCATATCCTCCTTTTCCTACTTACCTTTCTTACGCGAAATTATTATCATTATTATTATTATTTTTCTCATTTCTAAACGCCCGATCGCCGTTAAACGTTAATAATAAATAATTTTTATATTAAAATCAATAATATCGATTTTTACTTTTAATATTTAATTTTTATTTCTTTTCTTTTCTTTTAATTTTCCAAAGGAGAGAATATTGTGAGAGAGAAGTGGAAAAAAAAGGATAAAAGGGTAAAAGGAAAAACACTAGAAAAGAAAAAAAAAGATGGTGGCGTGTTAAACACATTTTGCGGTTCACATACGTGATTTATAAAATCCATTAAAGACTCCCTTCCCCCCAAAAAAAAAAAAAAAATTAAAGTAATTAATATTTATTTATTTTTTCCACCTGTCAATGTCGTCGTCGTCGTCGTACTTTTTTTTTAATCATTTCTTTTAAAACAAATTCAAAATAATAATAATAATAATAATAATAATAATAATAATAATAATAATAATAATAATAGTAATAATAATAGTAATAATAATTAATAATAATGATAATAATAGTAATAATAATAATAGTTATGAAAAACAAACAAACGGAAAAAAGTAAAAAAAAAAAAAAAAATTTTTTTTTTATCATTCAACACATCGTAGCGTTGGAAAAACTTTTATGACGTAATCATAGAATTTTCAAAAAAAAAACAAGTCATAGAGTAAAAAAACTTATTTATTTAATTTTATAAATAATTCATTTTTCATATAAGATAAAAAACGGTTAATTAAATAAATTTTTTAATAAATAATTATCGATAAAACTTTCTCTCTCTCTCTCTCTCTGTTTCTTCCTTTCTTTCTCGTTCGTAAATAATTGTATTTAAAATTAAAGCGTATGATAATAATAATAATAATAATAATAATAAGATTATTTCGTACGACAATAATAATAATGAAATCGTTACATTTAAAAAATAATTAAATCGTGAATAAAAAAAGTCTATAAAAAAAGGAAAAAAAAAAGTTTTTAAAAAAGAAGAAAGGATTTTTTTTTTTTTGTGAATAAAACGAAAGAGAAAGGTTAATTATTTAAATATAGTTAAATATAGCAAGTTAATAAGTAAAAAGAAAAGGAAAGAAAATAAAAGAAAGAGAAAGAAAGAGTAAGAAAAAAAGTTACGACCGAGTGAAAGTTTTTTAATGATCAATAACAAATTTTTATAGATAGATAAAATTTTTTTTTGTTTTTTTTTTTTTTTTATTGATTTAAGACAGCAAAAAAAAAAACATTCCCCCCCTCTCTCTCTTTCTCTCTCTCACTTTTTCGTACAAAAGAAAAAGATTTAAATAATTTCATTGAATTAAATTTATTTAACAATTAAATACTCGTTTGTAATAAAAATTTTTTTTCGTATTAACAAATTCAAATTACTATAATAAATATATGTTTTAGCGATAAAAAAGAAAATGAAAACTATTTACTCTATTATTATTAATGCGGTTATAAAAAAATTCCCCCTCCGCTTTCCTCACTTCCTCTTTCTTCCCCTTCTCCAGGGGGAAAAAAAAGAAAAATATTTTAACGCGCTATAAATTTACGTTCTTCGTTTTAAACTTGGCAATGAGTCAATTGATTCCTATCAAATTTTTAATATGTTCAAACCGATATTATTATTATTATTATTTCAAACGATTTGTTCTTATAATATGTTTCACTCATACGATTATAGTTATGAAAACCAAAGATAAAAAGGGAGGAGGGGGTGGTTTTATAGAGCGTACGATTTATCTCGTGATATTTTAATTGTCTTTTGTTTTGTTGTTTATAGCATTTTCTTTCTCATTTTTTTTTATTTTTATTTATTTATTTAAATAAAATGTAATAAATCGATAGTATATGTACAAACAAACAAACAAAACAAAACAAAGTGACAATGAAAAAATTGATCGTTTTATTTTTATTAAACAAAACAAAAAAAACAACGCGTTTCATACTACTACTATAAAATTTATAGCAAAATAAAATAAAAAAAAAAAAAGAAATGGAATAATAAAAACGGAGCGAAAAACAAAAAAAAATTGCGTCCATTTTTTTTATTTTCGAAGAAGTCGGATGGACCCCCACAAAATTTATTTTTCTATTCTCGTTTGTCATGT
The DNA here is from genome assembly GCF_000006295.1 of Pediculus humanus corporis. NCBI lineage: Eukaryota > Metazoa > Arthropoda > Insecta > Psocodea > Pediculidae > Pediculus > Pediculus humanus. The sequence goes on from NW_002987120.1 coordinate 120,355, forward strand.
CGTTCAAAATTTTTATTGTTTTTCTTTACGTTTTTTTGTTTATCCCCCCCCCCCAATCCCTTATTTTAAAATAAAAAAAAGGTTAGATATATTGAAAAATAATCAAATCATGTTTTTTTTTAAAACAAAACAAAAAGTTTTTCATGACTAAAGCAGTAAAAAATAAAAAAATAAATAAAAAAAAATAAAATTCATTGAATTGTAATTTTATTTAACCAAAAAAAAACAGCTGATTTAAGCAACAAAAAAAATTACTACGTAAAATTTTTAAAGTTAATAAACGATAGCAAAAAATTAATAAATAAATAAATAATTAATTTTTTACGTTTTTTTTTTTTTTTTATTAAATAATTAAAATATTCGTTTAACTTTAAAAAAAAATGGCGTGTTAATTATTATTATTTTTTTTTTTTGTCCAGATGTTGGCAATATGTTTTTTTTTATATCCTTACAACACAATTAACTTTTGTTGTTTTTGTTTTTGTTGTTGTTTTAAAATTAAAAACCCAGAAAAAAAAAAGAAGAAGCTGTCAATTTTTTATTTATTTTTTTTTGTAAATTGTTTACGATCTAAAATTTTTATACAAACAACGGCGGGGAGAGGTGGAAAGGGGGAATGAAGGGAGAGAGCAGGGAAAAACGTAAAAAATGTAAATAGGAAATCTTTTTCTTTCTTTTTTCATTTTTTTTCTAGAAATAAACAAGTCGAAAAAAAATTTTCCTTTTTTTTTTAACCGCAAAAAATTTTCCTTTATCTTATTCCACTTTACAAATTACTTATTGACACGACAAATATGGATTTACGCTCGAAATTTTTTTTTTTTGATTTAAAAAGACGCAAGCAAATTTTAACGTGATTTTTCACTATTATATTATTATTATTTAAATTTTGTGATAAGAACTTTAAAACGTTGTTTCGGCCCGCTTTGTAATAATAATAATAATAGTTACTGAGATTATTGTGTAAAATGATTACCGTAATATTTTATAGCTTAATTTATAGTATGAAGAGCGCAAAAACGCGAAAATGAAAAAAAATTTTTACCTTTCGAGTTATAATCAAAATCTCATTTAAAATGACAAACGAAAGAGGAATTTTTTTGCTAAGATTAACGGCCGCAAAAGCAAAAAGAAAAAAGAAGGAATTTTAATTAGACCTGGAAAATTTCGTATCGTCGTTGATTTAAAATAATTTTTTTAAAAATATCGAATCGTTGCAAAAAAATTTTTATTGTGTTATTATTTTTCCAGAAAATTATCTTAAATTTTTTGCTGTTATTCAGAATACACAATTTTATTTCCACAATGTGTTTTTTTTTTTGTAATTACAATTCATTTAAATTTTTTTCGTACTTTTTGAATTTAATTTTTTGACTACGAAAAACGAAAAAAAAAAAGTTTAAAAATTTATGTGTGTAAAAAAAAAATAACTATTCCAAACGTAACATTTATACGCTATATTTCACTTTTTTTCCTCCTCTTTCTCCCCGCAAAAGAAAAAAAGTTTGAACAATATATTTAACTGGGTGGGTGGGAGGGAGAAAGGCGGTAGGAGGAGGAATTGAGGGAGGGAGGGAGGGAGGAAGGCGGTAGGAGGAGGATCGGAGGGAGGAAGGGAGGTAGGGGGCGTGAAGAAAAAAATTTAAATTTTTTTTAAAAAAAAAATTCGTTATTTAAAATCTCTCTCTTCCTCTCTCCCTTAATTTTTTTTTTTCAAATATAAATAATAATAATATTAAATCGATTAAATTTTTCATCATTTTAAAAACTTTTTGTCTTGTTCCTCCTCCTCTCCCTTCCCCCTCCCCTGTTTTTTTTATTACTTTTCTTTTTTGAAAAAAAGTTTTAAAAAAAAATCGAAATTTAAAGGTTTTTATCTTTTTTACATGGTTCATTGCTTTTTAACTGTCAGCATATTTGATACCTGAATAAAAATAAAGTTTTTACTTTTCTTTCCTTTTAATTTTTACCCCTCCCTTTCCTCTCTCTTACCCTCCCCTATCTCTCTCTCTCTTTTTTCCTGTCTCCTCCTTTTTGACGAAAAGTCTCTGTTAGTCTTTTCAGTCGAAAACTTAATTTTATACAAAAAAAAAAAAAAACCCAAAACCTTTGAAAAAAAAGTTTTAGTTGAGTTGTTAACCTTATTACGTCACGTAAAGAAGCATACGTCATTGCTTAATTACGTCAACATTCACGATCCACGTTTTTGTTATAAAAAAAAAAAGTTTTTAAATGCTGTTTGCCGTGGGTCACAATCATGTTATAAATCCGTCAGAAATATAGGACGCGTGCATTTTTCGCTTCGAAAATATCCGGAAGGAGGGGAGGGAGGGAGAGGGAGAACAAAAAAAATGAAAATTTTATAATGACGTAAATAAGAAGAGAATGAAAAAAAAAATGGAGTAGAGAAAAAACAAAAAAGATTTTGACATTTTCTAATCCAATTTAATTTTAAAACTGATCAAGTCGGATTTAAATTTTAATTTAAAAAAAAAAAAAATTTACTGCTGACAAATAAAAGTCACGACAGGAATACATTTGAGAATTTATAT
>NW_002987119.1:0-1553 GCF_000006295.1 Pediculus humanus corporis
GTTTATGTGTTGTTTTTTAAACAATTAAAATTTTAAACAATTGTTCGGTTTGTTTTTGTACAGGTTGGAAGAAATTCGAAGTTGGGGGACATCATTTGATAAGTTGATGAAGAGTGCAGGTAAAGTTTTTTTTTAATAACTTTTCATGTCATTGATAACAGAGATGATGATGATGATGATAATGATGATAAATTATATTTAAATCGAATAGCCGGTCGTAATGTATTTCGAGATTTCTTGCGGTGCGAATACAGTGAAGAAAACATATTATTTTGGTTGGCCTGCGAAGAGCTTAAAAAAGCGTCCAATTCCGAGGAAGTCGAGGAAAAAGCACGTGTTATCTATGAAGAATACATTTCCATACTATCACCAAAAGAGGTAATAACATCAAATTAATTATTATTATTATCATTGCCCGACTCTTGTAAAAAAATATTGAATTCGGTGGATTTTAGGTGAGTTTGGACGCGAGAGTTCGGGAGCAAGTTAATAAAAGCATGGTTGCTCCGACTCCCCACATATTCGACGAGGCACAACTTCAAATTTACACTCTCATGCACAGAGATTCGTATCCGAGATTTGTAAATTCTTCAATGTACAAGGAACAAGCACAGTTAACGAACGGAAACGAACAATGTGGGACGGGGACGGGAAATGTGGGAGGAAAAGACAACAGTGCGTGTTGAGCCAACAGTGATTTATTAATTAGATACTCATTATTATTATTATTAGTGACATATTATTATTATCGTTATTATTTTTTTTTTAAGGGTAAGGTATACCCTCTCCTCCCCCCGCAAAAAAAACCGTGTAAATTCCCGCCCCCCCGTTAAATTCGTTGACAAAAAAAAACGAAAACATTCAAAGCCATTTGTAGGCTTTTTACATAAAACAAAAAAATATCGATTCGCGATTAATCGGTGAAATAAAATTAACAATTATTATTATTATTAATAAAGGCCTAAAATTTTAAAAGTGTTTTTTATCACACCGAAAATATAATAATAATAATAAATAAGTGTGTAAAATAAAAATCAAAAAAAATTTTTAGAAAAAAGACTAAAAAAAAAAAACAATCGAAATAAATCTAGTCCATGTTTATAATGTGCAATATTAATATATATATAAATAAAATCAATTATTCGGGAACAAATTATTAAAAAAAATAAATGATTTATGTACCCCACTGAGTACATAATACATAATATACATACATATATATATATATAAATACGCATGCATTTATAACATGTACGTGTGGTGTGTGCGTGTACGTACTTGATTGCGTGAATGGATGACATAAGTGAAAATAACTTTAATAATATATACATACATAAATAAATTAATAAAGCATATATGTACATATGCATTTATTATTTATATGCGCTAAGAAAAATAAATTTAAATAAAGTTAAAGTAGAAATAAAATAAAAAAAAGAAGCTTTTTCTTAATTGTTTATATTAACAATTTATTATTATTATTATTATTTATTTATTTTTTAATTTAATTTTTGTAGCTTTAATATTATTATTATTATTGTTAATAATAATAA
>NW_002987119.1:2591-6597 GCF_000006295.1 Pediculus humanus corporis
TTCCCTTTCCCAAGAAAATTCACGCATTTATTTATTATTATTATTATTATTATTATTATTATTACGTATTCAAAACCTCTTATCGTTTTATTTTTTAAATTGATTATTATGATATTCCAATAAAATGTTTTTAAAATCTCGCAAATATTAATATTATTATTATTATTATTATTATTATTAATTTTTTGTTTTTGTTTTGTAAACTTAAAAATAATTATGTATAAATAAAATTATTATCATCAAATAAATAAATAAATAAATTAAATAAATTTGAAAAAAAAAGTTGCATTGCTCATTTATATATTTCCATATTAATTTTTTTGGGCAAATTATTTTAATAACTCTAAATAAATTATTATTATTATTATTATTGTAATTAGTATATATTTGATGTAATTAATAATAAATAATTAATTAATAAAAAAACAGGGAAAAAAAATAAATAAATAATTTTTCTCTTTATTAATGTATGTATATACAAATAAATTTATTTATTTATTTTTTTTCCCCGATATTTTTTCCGTTTTTATTGAAATTAACATAATTTATGTATTATGAAAGGGTTTGACAGTTAATATGTTAATTTCATTTATGTATTTTAATTTATTATTAAAAAAAAATTATTAATTAATTTTAATATTTTTATTTTTGCAATTATTATTATTATTTATATATCTATACCTGTAAAAATATTTTAATAAACAGGTACGAAAGTGAAAAAAAAATTATGTAAATAAATTTTTATTTATCTATTATGTTACATATGTTCCGCGTTACTATGTTTTTTTATGTAAATAAAAAAAATTTGGCGATAATAATGATAAATAACATGTATAATAATGATAAATACATTTACAAAAAGTTAATAATTTTTGTTATTAACCAGGTACAAATAAAAATTTCAAAACTGTTTTGATTAATTTTTTTTTTTTTTTTTGTTAATTTTTTCAACAAATACAAAAAAACTTATTAATGATAATAATAATAATAATAATAAAGGCATTTATGTAATTTTACAAAAAACGTTTTGTTAATTAATAATAATAAATAAATACATAAGAAAAAAATAATAACGGATTTGAAAAAACGAAAACATTTTCATTTATTTATTTATTTATTTTATTAAGATTCGATTTTACTTAAAATTTCATCCGGAGGGGGGGGGAAATTTAAATTAAAAAACTACGAGGGGGGAGAGGAGGAATTCAAGATGAATCACATGCTAATAGAAAAATTATTATTATTTTGTTAAAACATTCCATCATTATTGTTTCCGTTATTAAACGGGTGGAAAAAAATTAAAATAAAATAAAATAAAATGTAAATAATAATAATAATTAAATTTTATTAACGGTTATTATTATTATCATTATTATTATTATTATTATTTATCAACCAATAAATAAATAAAAACATAAATAAAACAAATTTGCCCAAAAATAAAAAATAAAAATAAATAAAAATAAATTCATTATAAAATATTAATTAACGATTAATTTTAAGTGTGAATAATAATAATAATAATAATAATAATAATAATAATAATAATAATAATAATAATAATAATAATATTAATAATAATATTTATTAAGAAAGTGTAAGAATTAAGAAAATAATTATCGAAATTACCGATTTTTGATTTTTTTTTCTTTTCTAAAGTGAAGAATTTCCCAAAAAGAAAAAAAGTCAAAAATGGATTATATATTGGAACGCACAAATATCTAAAAAGTTTGACGTATAAAAAAAATTTAAAGTATAATAATATATATATATATCTAAATATATATATATATATATATATATATATATAATATATATATATATATAAATGTATATATGTATGTATGTATACGATTATTTAGATGTTTTCATTATTATTATTATTATTATTTTTTATTTATTAACTTTTTATCACGAGTAATAGTTAACGTAAAACCGGATTGATTTATAATAAATTTTTTTTTTTTTTTAAACGAGTATAAATATATACACAAACGACACGCAACACACACGAATATTTATTTATATATATATACATACATATAAAATAAAAATGTAATGATAATAATAATAATAATTGAGTAGAAACGGAAGTTATAAAAAAAAAAATTAAAGCACTCACTTTATAATTTATCGAAAGCTTTTCTCGGGGTGTGTGTGTGTGTGTGTGTGTTGGATTTATAAAATATTTATTAGTTAATATATATTGTAAAAAAATATGTTTATCATTGTTTAATTAAAATGTGTAATTGTATATTATAAATATTAATAATAATAATAAAAATTTTTCAAAAAAAACATGGCGTTTCGTTGAAATTTATCCGTTAATCCCAAAATTTTCCTTTTTTTCCTATCGTTCCTATCATCTCATTATTTTCATTTTGAAAAAAAAGCAATTATCAATGCTTGAAAGAGATTGAAGTGATTAATAATAATAATAATAATAATTAAATAAAATAAATAAATAAATAATTAATAATAATATAATTAAATAAGGCAAACATTTATTATTACAAGCACACATTTACACGTTTATTACAATCAAATTATTTTTTATTTATTTATTAATAATTAAATAAATTTAATAAAAAAAATCGATTTTATGTATTTATTTATTTTTATTACCCTTAACTATAATAATAATAATAAAATTCAATAATATAATAATTTAAATATTAAAAAAAAAAAAAACGATTTGTAGACTCTAAGTAACACGTAATGCGTTTAAAATAGAAGTAAATTTTCTTCAATGTTTAGCTTATGAGGGAGGAGAAAAGGGCGGTTCAACCGTACAATCAAAAATTTTTGGTCCCACACAAAAAAGGAGGGGAGGGGGAGGGAATTTTTTTTTTTTTTAATTTTAAAATTAATAATATTCTTTCTCGTATCGACAGGAAGCGGGGAAGGGGAGGGGGCGGGCGGGTGATGGGAGAATTTAAGTAAGAAAAAAAATTTTTTTTTTTTTTTTAAATGATGTACATTAAATATAAAATATATCATTCAATATCGTATAATTAATTTTATTAAAATATATATAAATATATATGTATGTATGTATGTATAAATATTTATTTATGTATACACTCGTACAAATATTTTACGTCTAAAATAAAAATACTGTAGAAAACTACACACACACACAAAAATAAAATCAATATTAATTAATTAATTATTATCGATAAGATTAATAATAATAATAATAGTAAGGACATTTTATAACATTTATTAATTATTTTATTACGTTTCTTTTTCTATTTATTTATTTATTATTAAATTCATTATTGTTTATCATAATCATTTTTTTTTTAATTAAAAATTACAAATACTACTAATAATAATACAAAAATACATATTTTACGTTTTTAAATATAATTTATTATTATTATTATTATTATTATTATTATTGTTCTCGTAAATACTTATTATTGTTATTAATTACTATTATTAACATTAAATAAATGAAAAAAAAAAAAAAAAAAAATTTGTTGATTACATTGATTCGATTTTAAAATTTTATTTGATTTTATTACTAACGTTATCATTATTATTATTATCATTATTATTAAATTATTTTTAATAAGATTCGGATAAGATTCGATTTTTTTTTTGTGAAAACTACTATTTCAACGCTACACATTAAATAATTTTATTTATTTATTTTATTATTATGTATACATATATAAAAACATACGCGCACGCACGCACTCGCACACTCACACCCACAAAAATATTAATTAAATACATTTTGTTCCTTTCATTTCCTTTTCTTAAATAATTATAGATTCTAACATTTAAAATAATAATAATAATAATGATAGTAATTTTTTTTTTATTCCCGGAAACGGAAGCAAACGTCTACCAAAAAAAAAAAAAATAATAAACACAATAAATATTAATAGTAGTAATTAATAATATTAAAAAACTAAATAATTAAAAATCAGTCTTTAAATAAAATCACGTGATCATTGATTAAAAGAAAAATATATATTGATTCCGTGTTTAGTGG
>NW_002987119.1:6816-32119 GCF_000006295.1 Pediculus humanus corporis
CGGGATCATAGCAATACGTATAAAAAAAAAACACACGAAAAAAATAAAAAAAATTAAGAATTATTGGAGGGAGGCGTAGGACCCTTGTGAACCACATCCGATGACGTATCATTATGAGATGATAACGTCACAGTTGGAACGGGTAGCACGGGTTTTTTTAATATTTGAGGTTTGGGTTTAAATTGTGGTTTTATAGATGGTAAAGATGGCGGAGTTATAGGGGTTGCAAATTTAACGGGTAATTTTGGTGTTAACCTTTGCTGATGCGTCACCGGATTAATAACTAATTCCAATTCGGATTTAACTTGTATTATTTTTTCCGAATTAAGAAAGTTACTTAAACTTTCAACTTCGTTCGTTTTCGTTTCGTTAATTATTTCTCCATTGTTTTTATTTCTTTGTATGTTGGCGGCCTTTTTCTTAAGTGTGCATTGATTTTGTTTAGCAAATCGTTCGGCTGTCGTCATATCCGGACTTTCCGGATTCGGACTATTCGTTTCGCTGTTGGTTTCTTCTTCGGCAATTGATTTTTCTAAAACATCTTTCGGACTACCCACAAATGGCAAATCCATAACTAAATCCGGAGTGTGTTTTTGTCTCAATTCCCACAATTCTTGATTGTGTCTCGGAGTTACCGGTGGATCTATTTGACCCTGTGATGCTGCTCTCCTTTGCCAAAGTTCTCTATTCTGATTAAAATTACTCGTTGAATCTTTTGTTGTTGATTCGCTAACGCTTTGACTTTTCCAATGAGTTTTTTTCCGTGGTGTTGAATTTTCATTTTGTGTATCATCCGAACATTTATTATTATTATTATTAATCATTTCATTCGATTGATTATTTCCCGATTTTTCTCCTGATTCTAAACATTCGTTGGGTTTATCCTGTGATGTTTCTTTAACGTTTTTCTTGTCTTTATTTATTGTAACACATTCCGAACCTTCCACCGAATTCTAAAAAATAAAAAAAATAAAAACATTTTTGTATATTTTAACGGTTAAATCAATTAGTGATTGATTGTTAAAAATAAATTGTTTTTTTTTTTTTGTCGGACTAAAAATTCTTCATCTAATAATAACTTTTTACCTTTATAATAAAAAGACATGCTTGAAGATGCTTTTTAACAATAAACATAATATAAATATTTATTTATACTAACCTTAATTTTTTATTTTTATGTAAAAAAAGCAACGAATGCGACGAATAAACGAAGACACAACCAACACAGGCTAGGAATTAAACGTACTCGGCAACCAACAATTGAAAATAAAAAAAAAAAAAAAAAAACAAAAAAAAACAAAAAAAATTAACGGAAAATAAATAAATAAATAAATAAAAGCTTTCAAAAAAAAAAAAAACTATTACGTAAATAAATAAATAAATAAATCTCTTGATAATAATTTTTAAAAAATTTTTATTAATTACGAACGATAAATGATTTATTTATTTATTTACCGGAAATAAAATTAACCTTTTGTGCAAAAAAATTCTTTTTAATAATAAAACTAAAAACTAAAAACTAAGCGGAAAATATAAATTAGTCGTTAATTTAGTTTTTTATCATCATCATTATTAATAAAGTTGTTTTTTTTTCCCCCGATCGGTTAAAAATCTTTGTCAAACGGTTATTAAATTAAGCAAAACGTATATAAATAATAATAATAATTATTTAAAAAAACGATTCGTTTTAATTAATCACCACGATCCGTCAGATTAATTTTTTTTTATTTAATTATAATAAATCGCCATTTTTAAAAAAAAAACAATAATTAGTACGCGTTTAATTAAGCAGATTAAAAAAAAAAAAAACAAAAAAAAAAAAAAATTATTTATACATTTATATATATATATATTTGTCATTTATTTTACACTTAAAAATTAAACAAAAATTTTAACGTGCAAGGAAAACGCGAACACGCGCACGCGCACGCACACACACGCAACAAACAAACAAACAAACGAACAATTAATTAATAAACATAAATTTCGTCACAATACCTGAATTCTTTTTGGCACTTTCGTCCCAAAAAAATCGATGTTAATCACAGACTTTTTGTTTTTTCTTTCTTTCTTTCTTTTCTATCATCATTATCATCATCATCATCATCATCATCATCATCGTCAGTATTATTAATATTATTAAAATCAAAACAAAACTAACTAAAAACTAAATTAACTACTATTAAGTAAGGTTACACCGACTAATTTACATATTAGATTACGATGAAACCCATTCCTTTCAAATACTTAATAAAACAAAAAACATTTACAACAAAAAAAAAAAATTTTTGTTTGTTTTGTTTTGTTTTGTCATTAAACAAACAAACAAACAAACAAACACTTACAAAAATAATAAAAAAAAAAAAAAAACAAGCAAACGCTAATGCAAAAAAAAAATTAATATATAAATATTAAAAAAAAAATAAAAAAAACTACAACATTCCAAATCTAAATTCTAATTAAATAACAAACAAACAAACAAACAAACAAACAAACAAACAAAAATCAGACAGGTCGAGATGAAGAATTATTTATTTATTTATTTGTAAAGGAGGTTAAATTATTTTTAATCTTTTGTTATTTGATTATTCGTTAATCTTTATCCCAATCGCATCTTAATTCTTTTTTTTTTTTTTTCATAATAAAAATAATATTAGTCTTCATTTTTACTATTATTATTATTATTATTATTATTATTATTATTAATTACGTATTTCATTAAAACGATTTCCTACTCGTCATTTATATTATCATTATTATTAATATCATTTCAGGGTGGCCCACTCATTGTAATTAAATTAAATACTAATAAATATTTAATTAATCCGCACGATGTGATTTAACAAACGGATTAATTCGGATTTAAATTCTCGAAATTCTAAAAATCAAAATAAGAAATTTCGCACGCTCGAGATTTCAAGGCAGACATTTATTATTATTATTATTATTAAATTTTAATAGAATTTTGCGACGTGAAATTTCAATTAAAACTAAAAAGAATCTACATATAAATATATTTTAAACGGTTGTCTCCAGTACCTCGTGGGTTGTCGTTGTTGTCGCCAACAACGAGAGCGGCGCTTCATCTTTTTTATTATTTCTATCGACCCAATCGGATCTCGGTTCCGTTTCCGGTGTCCAATTCATCGGACTTATGCTTATAAGAGGAGAATTGTGAGTAGATGAAGATGTGCCGGAAAGAACGGAATCGTTCGAACTCGATGCTCTTCTCCTCATGGATTCTTCCGATGAACTGGATTTGAGTATATCGACTTTTTCTCTATCTTCATCCCTAGGGAAAAAGAAAATTTTTTTTAAAAAAAAGTCTCGAACGAATTTTTTCCTTTTTCTTTTCTCCTCTCTCTTACTTACTTTATCTTTAGGAGAATGTATTTATCCGGAATAAGGCCTTCTTGACCGTTGACGCTTCCTCGCCACCAGTCGTTCGATACCTGAGTATACAGTGTTACGTTATCACCTTTTTTCAGACTTAATTCTCTATCCGATCTGGCCAAGAAATCAAATTGAACAGTTGCTTCCAACACGTCGGATTCTTTAACAAAAAAAAAAAAAAAAAGAAAATGTCAAATGACGTCATTAAATAAAAAAATTTTTTTTTTTTTTTTTTAACTCACCGTCTTCCGATGGATAAACTTCGGAATCCAAATCCTCTTGAATTTGATCCGACGGGGAATCCCCAACGTCGCTATTTGAAAAAAATTATAAGTAATTACCATCAAAAAGAAACAAACGAAAAATAAATAAATAATGATAATAATAATAATAATAATAATATTACCATTCGTCGGGTTCTTTCGAAATGTATTTCTCGTAAAAAACTGTTCCGACGTCGGCCGGAAATATTTCTTCGTTAAATAATATTATATTTTTAATTAATTCGTTTACCAAATTTTGAAATTGAACCTGATCTTTTTCTTCCGGAACCGGAACCAATGTCGGACCGAAGCATATCGCTAAATTATATGGATCCATCATGTTTTCGTCGGAGAATTCGGACAAGCTGAAATTAATGCAAGCACGCACACACGCATATAAATATAAATTCAAAGAAAGAAAAGAGGGATCGAGGGGGATCGAGAGTGTAAATAAAAAAAAATAATCCTAGAGGGGGAAGGGGGGAGGAATTATTTTTACTCACTGATTTAAAAACGCGAATAAGTATTTCATAACGATAACAACCGGCTTGGGAAGACTTTGAACGACGTCTCTTATTTTAGTTACGAATCCCCTTTTTGATTCTTCCTGAGCTAGTTCCATAAATTGTTCAAAATAAATAATTGGAAAAAGAGGCTCGCGAAGCTCCCTAAGATAAAGTTTGAGAACGCCGGCAACCGAATTTATATCTGATGCATCCGTTACGTCAGCCAATGGATCTTCTCCCCTTTCGAAAGCTTCACGAAAATTGTTTATTTCAACTTGAGAACCAGACACTCTAAATATTCCCTGGTGATGAAGGCCTGTAAAAAAAAAAAAAAAACCGAGGCTTTTTATAAACGGAAATCTCGAAATGAAAAGAGAGAGAGAGAGAGAGAGAGAAAAAACTATTTTTTAAAGAGCTTTTTTGAAACACTTAAAATAATCATGTGAATAATTACCGTACAAATTGATAACTCTCACGCAGCTTTTAATGATAAGAGGAATCTCTTGATTGGTCGCCTCCAAATATTCTTCTAAACTTCCTCCGAAAAGTTTCGGTTGTCCGTTCATTTGACGTCCTATTCTTTTCCTTCTGGGTGGTTTCGTTTGAGACAAACTTCCCTGATTGTTTCCCTTGTGATTGTTTGCCGTGGACAACCAATTGGGAGAATCTCCTCCGGCTTCCAAAAGAGTCTGACGAATGTGTTCGTGTTTGGCGTCCAACCTCGCTATTCTACTCGTTCCTAAAACGTATTCCCGAAATTTCTGGAAAGATAAAAGAACGACGTCATATTGCTTTCTTTTTCTTCTTCCTATAAGTATATTTTAAAAAAAAAAAAACATCTTACGCTTAAATAAAATTCCTCAGTCTCTTGTCGATCGGCTCTGAGTTTTATATAAACGGTTTCCGGTGGTTTGCTAGCCGGAACTGCATTTTCTCCAAAGTATTCGCTACAATCGTAATCTTTGGCATTTAGCATTTCTAAAAGTGTCGTTTCCGCAGTCTCTAACGTTTTCCAAACTTCTTCCGATTCCGTTCTCAATGATGTGATTCTTTGTTGCAATTGCATGAGACGAGATTCCAATTCCTCTCTCAAACTTTTTTGAAGCTCCGGTTCGGGACCCTGAGGAAACAACGCGTGAGAAACGGCGGATTAAAAATCAAAAACAAATATATATGTGGACTTACATCGTCGCCGCGCAGACCCTGAAATTCAAATTTCTTTGGTATCATGAATGCCGAATGATTCGATTCCAAAAATCTTTGCTTATCCAATCTCGAATCGAGACTTCCGATGCAATTGTGAAGATTATCGAGTCCCGTTTGAACGGATCTTTCGAGTCCTTCTTCGGCCGATATGTGCATGAGCAAAGCTCTGGAAATGCAATTGTGGAACCCGAAATCCATGCACTGTAAAAATAAAAATCAAATTATTCATAATTATTAATTGAATGCCTCCTTTTTTTACTTAATGCAATTTTAATAAACATAAATTTGTGTATATGTTTACAACGACTTAATGAATGAATGAAACAAACAAACAAACAAACAAACAAACGAACAAACAAACAAACAAATAAATAAACATCCGTCTTACGTCTATTAAATCTGAGAGATCGTCGACGAAATATTTGTGAATTGTTGTGTTTGATGCTTCTAAACATAACATGTATTCGTTTCGAGCTTTTAACGCTTTGAGCTTTGCATCGTTGTATTTATTCTTTCTCTGAAAAATTGATCAAAAAAAAAAAATGATGACGATAATAATAATAATAATAAAAAGAAAAAGGTCAGTAAATAAACATGATTATAAACATTATTAATTAACACGCCAATTAAAAAGGAGAATCTCGTCGGATCCTTTAAAAAAAAAAAAACATAAAGATCAATTAATAATAACGTTGTCAGAATGGTCAGAATAAATCATGTAACGCTTTTAACACGTTCGCGAGAGCAACGACGTAACACTATGGAGGAGGACGAACGGCGATATGATATCATATAACATTTTACCTTTTGAACTTCTTTTTCTATTAATCGATATTTTTTCGATCTATCCAATTTTTCCCTCGGCAAAGTCGATTCTTGTTTAAGTCTTTGATTCTCTGCCACTTTTAATTTATTTTCTGCTTGCCTGAACTCCGCTTGATAGGCGTGATATGTTTTCATTGTCGTGTGCAACTCGTGTAAGACTCTCAATATATCCTCATGGGTTTCATAACCGATTTCCCGACACTGAAAAGTGTGTTTTTATAATTATTATTATTATGGAATTCGATGAGGGTTTGTATTGTAGTGAGAGAGAGAGAGAAAGAGAGAGAGTGACGTCCTTACTTTTCTGTATATTCTTTGAACGTCTTCCATAACTTGGCCCAATCTACTAACTAAATGCGTCGAATGAATTTCGCTGAGTGCTGCATGATCTTTACTTAGATTTTTTGTTTGTGTGACTAGTTGTTGCCAGCAAGAATAACTTGAAAAAAGCGGCCAATGTTCTCTTCTAAATTATTAATAATTTTAAATTAATAAAACGTTTTTTTTTTTTTTTTCAATTATAAATTATTTATTTCCTTTTGTTTTTTTTTTTAAATCGACGACTTACTTTTGCTTTTGTTCTTTGTGTCTCAATTGCAAACTCTTGGCCAATTTATCAAGATTTTTCGAATAATCCAATTCTAATTCGGCTCTTTTTCGAAAATAATCTTGTAATTCGGCGACCAAAGCCACCTGAGCTTCCATACGTACGTCCAAACATCTTAACTGTTCGCTTAACTGGAGTCGAATATCTGAATAAAAAAAAAAATTACATGAATATAAATCAACAGACATTTATTTATACGATGCGTATAATAAAATTTTATTCATAAATTTTTTTTTTATGAATGTAACTTGAGAGCTTGAATAAAAAGAAGAAAAAAAATTTCAACCCCCATTTTAAAAACATTAATAATAATACCACCAGAAATATTTAGGGTATCGATTGGATGAAATGAAAAAAGGGTTATAAACCGACATTAACATCATCCTCGAGAGAGAGAGAATTTTATCTTGTGAAATAAAATCATTTGCATCATGTTTTGCATTTAATTATGTTGCCATAAACATAAAAACATATTATAAATATAAAAACAAAAAAAAAGAGAGAAAAAAGTATGCGAGACATGTGTTTTAAAAATAAGTTTAGAGTCGATATACAATCCACAATATTAAGACAATTTCCTTCTATATTTATATATATATATATTTTCTCCATCTGTCCAAAGACATCGAAATCGTTGTCAAGATACTCTCTCTCTCACTCTGTCTCACTCTTTTTCTTTTTTTTTCTCCCCCTTTTTTTTTGCTTCTGGAATAGTTTGTTATTTTTGTCTTAAGCCATTTTTTTCTTTTTCTATGATTTTTTTCCCCGCATGAAAAATATCGCGTTTGTTTTCTTTTTATAATTTTTTTTTTTTTTCACGTTCACCCTTGACAGTTTTCTGACGAAAATCTTATTACCAATATTAAGAACGTTAAAAAAAGAAAAAACAAAAATTCTTTTCTTTTCGAATTATTTTCTAACATTTTTCTCCATTTTGATATAACGAGCGCGTAATTGAAAACGATTACGTGAAAATTCTCCAAAATCTCCAGCAAGAGAGAGAGAGAGAGAGAGAGAGAGAAAAGTGCACAACAACATCTTAAATGATTTTAATCGAAAATCGTCGATTGATAAAGCAGACAATATTAATTAATAGAAAGTTAATAACAAACATTTTTTCTTATCTGATGGGGAACCTATTATAACTAAAATCAATAGTTAATTATTATCGATTTTAATTACCACACAATTAATATACTTTCGTTCAAAGTATAATAATAATAATGATAATAAATACGCATTTACAAAAATGTTTTTTTTTTTTCCGTTAACCGTAGCCAAAAAAAAAAACTAAAAACTAATCGTCACGTGATTTCCCATAGGAAAATCAATTTATTTGTTTATTAATATTATTATTATTATTATTTTATCAAAAAAGAAAATTATTTTTTGACCGATCACTTTTACAGCTGTGATAATAAAAACATGGTAACCTCCTCCTCCTCCTGTTTCACTCTGAATGAAATATTTATTATATTATAATGTCAAAGAGGTTAAAGATAAAATTCAGAATCGTTTCTTTCATCTCTCTCTCTCTCTCTCTCTCTCCCTCTCTTTTTTTTTCTTGTTAGAATTTCTTTGTTTGCATACATATTTATTTTATATTATGTTATTTTTAATTTTTACCCTAAGGATTATAACAAACACAAAAAAAAAATATTTTAAAATTTCTTAAAAAAAAAAAAAAAAAATACGGGGAGAACCAATAATAAACTTTTTCTTCCCCTTCCCCTACCCTCCCCCTCCACGTCGAAATAATTGGGAAATTTGGAAACGAAAACACACAAAAGTTTTATACAAAACATCATCATCATCATTATTATCTTTATTACGTTATTTTTTCACTCGAGCATTATATATTTTTACTGTTATTTTTCTTGTTAATGTTTTTACACACACACACACCGCTAAAAATTTTATAACCGTTAATCGGTTGATTATAGTTAAAGTATCTAAGAGAGGAATTATTTTAATAAAAAAAAAAACTTGTTAAAATTAATTCTCACATCCTGACAACATTTTAAACATCATTTCGTCGTAAAAAAAAAAAAAATGAAATTTCACTTAAATTACCGGTTAAACTTTAACGATGATCGTCATCGTTTCCATTTTCCCTTTTCCAAAAATAAACATAAAAAGTTTTCCTCCATCTTTGTTAAAAAAAAAAAGGGGGCTCGTGGCAAAAACAACAACAACAACAACAATTTTTTTACTCTCTCATAAATAAATAAATAACGGTAGCCATATTTGATTTACCAAAAAGATTAACACAATCATATTGTGTATACGCTGCTATTATTATTATCATTATTATTACATATACACATTCATTTATGTTAAGTGTAAATAAACAATTACGTCACACATTTTAAAAATATAACTTGTCGGACATAATTTAAGGTGGTTGTCCGTGAAATAAAGACGTCACAGATTGGCACCATGTGAAGTCGAAGAAGTCAGTCAAAGAAAAGAATCGAATTTGAATTTGAATTAGTTTGTCGTCTCGTGAATTTCCTGTCCGGATGATTTTTATTCTTTTCTTTTCTTTTCTTTTTTTTATTCTTATTCGAATGCATTCACAATAAAACAAAAAAGCCAAACCAAAAAATTTTAATTTTGTTTTATCGTTAACAATGACATAAAATGCGGTTGATTTTGTTTCACTCCGACAAAAACGCGGTTTCAAAACAAAAAACCCCGATAAAATTTTAATTTTTATAAACAATAATAATAATAATAATAATAATTAAAACAGGAGAGAGAGCAAAAATTAACGAACTAAATAATCGAATAATTTATTTAAAAAAAAAAAAAACCGTTAAATTTATATCAATTGATTCAAAAATACATTCACGTTATTTTTCTCGTGTTTGTTTGTTTGTTTATTTATTTAATTAATTACTAAATAAATAAATAAATGATATTATTAATAATAATTTTTGTTATGTATATATGTATTAAATAAATTTATTAACAATTATTGTTTATTATTGATTTGTTCCGCTATAAATAATAATTAGTAATTAAAGTTTATTGAAGAGCTTCCGCAATAAAAAGAAATGATTCAATCAGACGAAAGAGAGAGAGAGAAGCTCGACTAAAAAAGGTCTTGAACGGGGTCACGACCGGGTCCCTATCATTCTATCACACACAAACACACTCTCTCTTTCTCTTTCTATCTATCTCCCTCTCTTACTTTTTCTCCCTTCTTTTTTTTTCGTTTTTGTTTTTTCTCATTCTGTTTAATTTTGTGCTCCCACTACGATCCTTAAAATTAAAGGAAATCCGTAGGAAAAAAAAAAAAAATTTTTTTTTTATTTCTCCATTAAAAAAATTATTATTTTTTTTTTCGAGTAGGCGACAAACGAGTTTTGTGTGTAAAAAAAAACAAATTATTTAACAAATCATTTATTTTTAATTAATTCCATTTTTGAAAAGAAAAAAGGAAAAAAAAAAAATTTTTTTTTTTTAAATCGACCATCATTTTTTTCTTCTTCTTCTTCTCCTTCCTCTTCCTCCTTTTAATGATGTTTTGCGCCTTTTTCATTGTGTTTGAAAAAAGAAATAATGATAATAACAAACGATATTCACTTAATAACTCAATTGTTAATGTTAACTGATCAAACACATTAAACACACGTATTGATAGTGTGTGTGTGAGAGAGAGAGAGAGAGAGAGAGAGAGAGAGGGGGGAGGTAAAAAGAGTGCATTGAAAAGATATGAAGGGATCAAATACAAAACAACAACAACATGGCCACTAATCAAATCGGCACGCCATCAAAAACGTGTCCTTACCTTTTTTTTTTTATATCCAAATGAAACCCACAAAAAATTTTAAATTAAAAAGGAAAATCACAAACAAGGACATGAAAAGAAAAAAAAGGAAATCAATCGATCGTATTTTTTTTTTATAACAAACAACAATAAATTAATTTCTCTTTCTCTCTCTCTCTCTCTCTCTTTGTCGTCAAAAGAATCGATAATAATGATAATAAACAAAAAATATATGTACTAGGGAAAAGGTAAATGAATTTATTTACTAAAAATTATTCAAATTTTTAAAAATGGGGGAGAGACTTTTAACAAACTTTGCATTGTAAAATTAAATACCCTCACGCGTGCAATAATAATCTACGTCATACCCTTTCCTGCTGCTGCTGTTGCTGCTGTCGGTTTACTGCCGTTACCGATTAAAAATTAATTACTAACTTATTTTTCTCTCAAACATTCGAATAGAAAAAAAACTAGAAAAATTTGAAATATAATAATGTAAATAATAAAGAGAGAGAAAAGAGAGAGAGAGAGAGAGAGAGAGAGAGAGAACCAATAATACGCTTTTTCTTTTCCCCCCACGTGCAAATGTAAGGGGGGGGGGGAAAAAAGAAAAAAAATATCAAATTACAAATTAACAAACCATATGAATAATATTTTATTACTAACTAACTAACTAACTAACCCTTATTTTATACGGTTAAATATTTTTAAAATTAAATATTTTTAAGCAGACGACAAAAAAAATTCAAAATACACGAACACGTGATTCCTCACGAGAAAAATCATCGAGAAAAAAAAAAAAAAATTCGTTAAAAGACGTTTGATCCTTTTTTTTTTTTCTCCCTACTGTTTTGGGTTTTACGCTACGTCACATAAATCAAACAAACAAAAAAAAAAACAAAATGTCTGTCGTCGGTTGTTGTCATTCATCGACAACAACCGCATTTATTTAATTACGCATCGTTTATTATTATTATTATTATTATTATTTTTAATTAGAAAGCAATGGATTTTGACGACAAAAATTATTATTATTATTTTGCCGAATAATTTTAAAATTCTATTAAAAATATTTTTTTATACGACGACGATTTGTCGGTTGTTTTCAGAGGGACAAACAAACGAAAACGCAAAAAAAAAAAAAAAAGTTTTCCCTCGATAAGTAAAAAACCTTTCATTTTCATTATGTATTATTATTATTATTATTATTATTATTATTATTATTATTATTATTATTATTATTATTATCAATATATGGAAAAAAAAAATAAGTGAAAGTTTAGCCTAAGGTTTTTTAGAAAAAAAAAAAAAAAAAAAAAACAGAGAAAGTGAACGCACAGAAACGAAAAAAAAAAAAAAAAAATTCTCAAACAACCAACCGCATACCCAACAATAACAAACAACAAACAACACCAACAACTACAACTTTTAAGTGAAAGAGAATTTAATTAATGCATTAAAAAAAATTTTTTTAAATTACCATCGAAGCCCACTTTTTTAAAAACTTGTAACAAATTCACCGGAAATGAATAATTTTCTTTCGGAAACAGTGAAAATTTGCAATTGGGGGAAACAAAAAAACACTAAATTATTAACGATGATGATAATATTTTTACGTAGAGTTAATAATAATAATAATAATAACGAACGTTATAATTCGTTACAGTTACCAGAGAAAATTGAAATACTTTTTTTTTTTTTTTTCTTTTTTTTTTCACGAGAATGTGTAACAAACGTATAATTATATATATATTGTGTTTCTTTAGGTAAGACCGGTTGTTCTTTTGGTTGTACAAAGACAAAAAAAATTTTTAAAAAACTTTTGAACGGAAAACGCAACCGAACAAAAAAAAAAAAAATTGACGGTGACCCTCAATATATGACCTCGGGTGATGTTGTTGACGCCCCGGAAAGTCCCAGAATATTTTTTTCATTGTATACCTTTTTAAAACATTTTACACGAGCGAGGAGGAGGAGGAGGAAGAGAAAATAACTCTTTGGCAATCATTATCATTATTATTAGTATAAATTTTCGTCAATTAATCGATTTATATATGCGAATCGATTTCGATTCGAGTTTTACTTTCCCAAACAAATTCATCCATTAGATGTAAAAAATTCAAATTTAAAAATAAAATAAAAAAAATTGTTATTGCAAAGCGTTTGACGTCATTTTTTTTCGTCTGCTGTCTGAAAAATCGGGCGAATGTTAAAAAAAAAGCGGCAAAGGCGGCAAACCGATCGAATAAAATTAAACAAAAAAAACGAAAATTTTTAACGTAACCGGAAAACTTAATAAATAATCGAAAATAATTTTCCTTCGTCAAATTCCACGAGAGTTATTATTATTATTATTATTATTATTATCGTGATAACATCATCGTCTTTTGAAAATTTCACGTCTTTAAATATTATTATTATCATTATTAATAAAATTTTAAATTTGAGTTGGAAAATTCACATCCAAATAAGTAAATCGAATGAAGTCGTCAAAGGTGTCGATTATTATTGGTTTTGCCCACAAATCGTGATAGCGCGAATCGAAGAGGCGATTAAATAATGATAATAATAATAATTACTATTATTACGTCAATCCAAACTTTTTTTTTTGTGCGTGTGTCGATCTCTGCGTTTGTTGTTAAAAAAATGAAATGAAAAAAAAAAAAAAAAACATTACAACGATTCGTTACGAAAAAAACAAAAAAACAATGACGACGACGACGATGATGATAATAATAACTAGTAACGCCCCAACCAGTGGCTGGCTGGCTGGCTGGCTGGCTAGCTTTTCAGGTGTTTGTTCGTTCTAACGGTTGAATGACTCGCTCTTGAACTTGAATTATGGGCAAACCATAAAACAAACCTTACAAATCCAATGGAAACAAACCATTTTTGGAAAGATAAATCATTCAATAAAAAAAAAAAAATATGCACGGAGAGCATACGCACACGCACACGCACACGCGTCAATTATTTTAATAATTTCAGGTATCATATAAATAATAATATCGCGTTTAAAATGAAAAATTAAAAGAAGCCAACTGAACAAAAAAAAAAAATAAAAAATTTTCTTTTGCGTTTAATTATAAAAAAAAAAAAAAAAAAAAAAAAAAAATGACTAAGAGTCGTTAATTAATGATGTCAGTTGCAGATGCAAAATTTTTTTTTTTTTTTTTTTTTTCATCCGACAAATTTAAATCTTGACGCCCTCACTTTTTTTTCGTTAAAAACGCGGAGAGCAATTTAATAATTAAAAAAATTTTTTTTTATGTTTTCGGGTGGGTCGTAAAAGCCAAAAAAAAAAAAAAAGAAACAAAGTAAAAGGTTTTGTATAATAATAAAAAAGCAGACGATTGTTTTATGCAAATATTATTATTATTATTATTTTCACTTTTACGTTTTCGATCAATTTCGATAATAATAATAATCCCAAATCCCTCTCTCGCGTTTTTTTTTTTCTTCTTTTTCTAGTTTATTTTATTTTATGAGGTTAAAAAGAAATAATTTCGAAAGCACAGTCGTTTAATAGTCGTTGTTTCCTTTTCCGGTCTACATGAATTCTCATGTTGGCGACACAAATAAATTCTCTCTCTCTCTATTTTACTATTATTATTATTATTTTATTTAATTGTGTATAACGAGGTCATTTAAAAAAAAAATGACATCCATTCGATTAAAATTACATCTACCGAACCGCAAAAATAAAAAAAAAATAAAAAATAAAAAAAAAAAAAAAAACAGCAATAATAATGATAATAATGGTGATGATAATAATAAATAAAAATTTGCATAGATTTCCGCTGAAAATTTTTCCAGCATTTTTTTTTAGTTTTCACTCGTCAAATTTTCTTTTCATCTTGATTTTTTCTTTTTTTTTTGGGGGGGGGAAGGTTAACGGAAACCACAAGCGTTACAAACACACGTTAATTTTTTGCATAAGAGAGAAAAAAAGAAAGAGAGAGAGAGAGAGAGAGAGAGAGAAAGAAACACAAAAGTCAGAATTTTTTTTTTTTAAATTAAAAACGAGAATGTAAACGTTTCCGGTTTGGATTTGTTCAAAACCGCACACAACGAATAAATTTTTTTTTTTTTTTTTTTTTTAACTTTTGTAAAAAAAGAATTAACTTTAATAAAAATATGTTCGATGATTTTCTTTTTTTTTCTATATGAGTCAGAAAAAAAATGTAGAAAAAAAAACAAAAAAAGAGACGATGATGAATTCAAACAGAAAAAAGACGAAAAACCGTCAATGATGATGATTATGATGATTCATCTTTTCACCGCACAAAAAGTTGGAAAAACACGTAAATCAAAAAATAAAAACGGAAAAGGAAGAAAATCGTGTACAAGAAGGGAGAAGAAAAAAAAAAGGAAAAACGGAAAATCAATATCTCAGAACTCGAAACTTTTCTCACCCGAAATCAACCCTCCGGATTCAACGTAACAAACGAATTTTATTAAACATTTTCCTTTTTTTTTATTTTTTTATTTTTATTATCAATATTATTATTATTATTTTTAATAATCCAACAACGCCCTTTCATTAATTAAAAAAAAAAAGAGAGAGAGAGAGAAAGAGAGAGAAAGAATGAAAAAACTCACGTGGTAATAGTTCACAAATCAAAATTAATTATGACTTTATTTTTAACCAACGAATCTTTTTTTTTTTACAATTTAAATTGAATTAAGAATAAATTATGCTAATTATAACCTTAATAACATTATTAATAATAATAATAATAATAACAATAACAAATTTCAATAAACATAAAGAATTTATTAAAATATAATTTTAATAAATCAATAAATTAATAATAATTAACTTTTAATCGAAAAAAAAACCTTTTATTTCGGTTACTTACTATTATTACTTTTACTAATCACGTGACTTAATTACAATGCGTTTAAATTAAATTATTAATTTAAATGCTGCCGCCGCCGCCCGCGCACAACTTCACCTTTACGAATAAATAAATTTATTTATTGTTTTCGATGACTAATTTAACGACTAAAATAATTTCACCGCAATGAAAAAAATTAAAAATTACGAAGCAAAACGTAGAGAAACAAAAATTTTATTTTCGACGGGAAGGAGGACACGGGGGGATTCGGGGGGGGGGCTTTTACGAAAAAAATATATAATAAAATGGCAACGAAGTTTTCTCATATGAATAACGGAGACTTAACGGGAAATAATTTAATGGTTAAATATATATTTATTTAAAATGAGAGTAATGAATCACACACACCATCCCTTTTGAATTTTTTTTTCTTTTTTGTCCTATTGCTCATCTTAACCTCCCCCGTCCGTCCCTTCCTCCTCCCCTCCCCAAGATAATCCCTGGCAGCCATTTTCTTTTTCCCGCGCCAAAATAAAAATAAAATAATTCAAAAGCTTTCAACGAACTCGATTCGAGAAAGAAAAAAAAACAAACTAAAAATAAAAAAATTTTTTTTTCTCATTTACAAGGGCGACCAAAATTAAAATCTCCCTGCTGTTGCTGCTGCTGTAGACATAAAAAAAAACCGGTCAAGGAGTCAGTTCGTTCTTCTGTTTGTTGTCATTCATTTTGATTGTTTAAAAAAAACAACCACGTTTTCATCGAAATCAAATTTTAAATCGGTTAAATTTTAAAAAAAAAACAAATGGCGTCGAAAGAAATGTTCTAGAGAGAGAGAGAGAAAGAGAGAGAGAGAGAGAGAGAGAGAGAGAGAAAACATATCGAAAAAAGAACGAAACCTAGATCGATGTCATCGAATCTCTATATATAATTTTAACCTAAAACGATTCCATTTCTTTTAAATATATAAAAAAATTTTTTTTTTTAAACAATTTTTCCTTTTTTAAATTCGACCAATAAAAAAAAAAGAAAAAAAAATTTTTGACGGTTTAACCGATAAATGAATCCACCACCATCACAACACACTAAGACGTTTGTAATAATTCATGTCACGAATTCTTTTTATTTTCTATTCCTTTTGTGTGAATTAAAAATAAATAAATTTTTTTTTCTACTACTACTATTATTATTATCATCATCAACATTATTTATTTATGACGTTCATTCAATGTAAAAAAAAAAATATTCTGATACTGACCAATAAACGAAAACAACAACCAAAACCAAATTTCTTTCTTCTTCCCTCCAACACACAAAGACAAAAAAATAAGTAAACCAACGAAAAATTTTTTCTTTCCTTCCTCAGTCTTGCAAAAAATAACATATTATTATTATTATTATTATTATCATCACTGTAATAACCGACGTAATTACTTATAGTAGTTACATTCTTAACGGTACATCATTTCCAGCCAGTAATCTTTTATAAACTTGCTCGCAATTTTAGTTTCCTTTTTTTTTTTTTTTTTTAATTTTCACGGGTCGAAAATTCCAAAACTAAACTACACGTTCGTCCCAAATACCCGTTCGGTTCTCTTAGTTTTTTCTGTTACACATCAATAACCGAACGTGTAAAAATTATTTTATTAAATAAAAAAATTTCTTTTTTCGACTTTTTTCAAGATGCTCATAATAAAAAAAAGTCAAAAATGAACAACAACAAAATATTTTTATTTCTTTAACTTTATTACGGTCTCTCTCTCTCGCTCTCTCTCTCTCATTCTCTCTTTCTCTTTCTCCAAAAAAAAAAAAAAAAATTACGAGTAACGGAATTTTATCCAGAAAATCTCCATTTTTAAATTATCATATACGTTTTTTTTTACTTTTTTCGACCGAACGAATATATATAATAATAATTATAATAATTGTAATCATTCGATTCTAAAAAAATTATTATTATTATTATTATTATTAACGGACTAAAACTTGTAATTTTAATACCTGAATTTTATAATTGGGACAATAATCTATGTATGTGAACGTAAATAAAAATCTTGGAACGAAATTTTTTTTTTTTCGAATATAGAATTAAAATTTAAAATAAAAAAATTCTCGAAAAAGAGAGAGAAAGAGAGACAGACAGAGAGAGAGAGAGGGGGGGGAGAAAGAGAGAGACAGAGTTATTGTTAATAGACTCGTGAGAAAATTAAAATCCTCACGTGAATTATAATTAATAATTTTTTTTTTTTTTAATCATCATTAACGAAAAAAAAAAAAAAACAAACAAACGAAGACCGCGATGACGTCATAATATCAACAAATCAATCACAGGAAAATTAATATTAAAAAAAAAAAAAAAATTGATATTTATATTACCTGGAAAAACATCTTTCAATTCTGGATTAGCGAACAAACCATTTTTCGGTTGTATTATGCATTGAAACATTTTCGAACGGTTTTGTTTTTTTTGGGGGGGCTTTTCCTCCTTCGTTCAAAAAAAAAATTCTTACAGTCGAAAACGTTCACCAATTAATTTTTTTTAATCTCGCACAAAAATTCACATCACATATATTATTATTATTATTAATAAATTTTCACTTTTTAAACTTTTCTACGACATATTTTTTACATTAATAATGAAAAACAGAGAATAAAAACATTCATCGAGTGAGTCAATTAAATTTTTTTTCTTTTACTTTTTGTTTTTTTTTTTTTTTTCGTCACCCCAAAACACTTTTTAACAACATCATCATTTAAAAACTCCTTTTAAGGGATGAAAACAAAATCCAAATGGTAATAATAATAATAATAATAAATTTATTTTAAATACCCTGATATAATCCTATTAAAAAACAAAACAAAGAAAACAAGAAATTAAAATAAACGAATTCGAAATACAAATAAAAATAAAAGAGAGAGAGAGAATGAAAAAGGTTTGCATGAATCCCCCCCCGTCCCTCCCGCATTTGCTACAACTTCGAGTGCCTTTTAACAACCTTTTAAATTGTCGTAATAATAATAATAATAATTTTTTTTTTCCCCAAAAACTCGGAAAATCGGCGGCCATTTTTTTTTTCCATAACCCGCATTTAATAACGTCGTCGTTAAATTAACCACCGTATCGTCGTCGTGAGATACTTGAAATTATTATTATTATTTATTGTTAATTTTCGTATTATTATTATTATTATTATTTGTGAACGACACAATGTCGTTTGTTAAATTTTCAATGTAACAAACGTATGTGCGTGTGCGCATGCACACGCATAATTCTCTTTCTTTTCACAAATATTTTATTAAAATGAATTGTAATTAAAAATAAACTAACTAAACTTCCTTCCTTTCTGCTACTTAATTACGCTAAGAAAATATTATTATTATTATTATTTTTAATTCGAAATTTTTCCCATCGTTGTTGTTGTTGTTATTGTTTCTTTCCATAATTTTTTCTTATTTTCCCCCCTTTTTAAAAAAAAATATAAATATAACACGTCGTGACCGATCACGCCAAAAAACAAAGCACAACAACAACAATAATAATAATAATTATTATTATTATTATTTTTCCCTTTTCCTACGGTTACAATCTTTGAAGCACGTAAAAAAAAAAAAATTTTTTTTCCTCATTTATTTGACCTCAACAAAATAGCCAAAAGGTTTGTTTTGAACGAACGAAGGAACGAAGAACGACGACGACGACGTTTGAAAAAAAAAAAAAAATTTATTATTAAAATGTTCTTCTTCTTTTTTTTAACCAATCAAAAATAATGATTTATTATTTTAATAATTCATTTTTCTCAACCTGCTTTTACCATTATTATTATCATTACTTATTATTATTATTTTCATCTTCAAACCTTACAAATTATAAATAATTCATTACACGCATTACTCTTGGTGTCTTTCTTCACTGCGCAAGTAACAACAAAAAAAAAAAAAAAAAAAAAAAAAAAAATTAAAATAATATTAATAATAATAATAATCACAACAAAACATTCAAAACTTTAATTTTTGGAATGAATGAATGAATGAATGAATGAAACGATTCAAATATTTCAACAAATAAATTTTTATACTTTTTTTTCTAAACTTTCTATATAAATAAAATATTTTATTTAATAAAATATAAAAATAAATATTTTTTCCTCGCGGTTACAAATTTTATAAAAAAAAAAAAAAAAAGACAACATTTTCAAATAATAATAATAATAATAAAGGGACAAATCAATATGACGAATACAATACAAAACATTTTTTTTTCTTACACCTTTTTCTCTTTCTCTCTCTTTTGTTTCGTTTTCGAAATGGAAAATTATAAAAAAAAAAAAAAAAACCGCACGACAAAATTAATAATCTCTTATTTACAATTTGTTTAGTTTTTCCTTTCACAATAATTCAATCACCCATTAAATAGAAAAAAAAAAAAAAAAAAAAATTTCACAGAGGATTAAATAACCAACCGACAAAAAAAAAAAAACTACGACCGACCAATACCACACCAAAAGTTTTAAAAATTCTCTGCAACGAATTTTATTATTATTATTATTATTAATTTATTTGTATTCATAATAACGTTTTTATTTACACGTTCAATCCGCCGCATAACCGATTCACAAATGCGAAAAAAAAGAAATTTTTTCCCTTATTTAGAAATTCTAAAACGTGTAAAACATAAAAAAAATTAAAGGACGAACACTTTCTATAAAAGGCCATTTTCTGCTGCTCGAAATTTTGTGTAAAATTTTTTTTTGTAAATAATCGCGCGATCACGATTACGTCACGACTTTGATGACGATTAATAATGATAATAATAATGATAATGAATTTGTAACCATCGTTTAACACCATTCGAATCGAACTGATTTGTTATTGGCAGATTCGCGTATACGCCTGTCTATTTGTTTCGAATACGAAATACATTAAAAAAATTTCTAACCGCCGTACCTATTTAAAAAAAATCAATGACGTCAACGACTCACGTGACCACGTTCAACTTTTTACTTTATTTTATTTTATTTCATTTTTTTTGATTCGAAACACTTTGTATGGATGATGGCTGATAGTAATTATTATTGTCATAGAGATTACGATAAATTATACGAATTCGTGTTTCTTGTTTCATATCATATCGTGTTTAAAACGACGTACGACATTTTTTTTATTTTCTAAATGAGAGAAAGCAAAGGTAACCGAAGAGAGAGACAGAGAGAGAAAGAGAGAGAGAGAAAAGGAACAACCGAAATCGAAACAAACGACACAAAATAAAACAAAACGTCAAATCGATCTCAATTTTTTTTTTGGAAACAATCGACGTTTTTATACGAAACACTAAATAATAATAATAATATTAACGATGATGATGATGATGATGAAAAAAGAAATAGAGAAAAAATGTAATAAATCACTCGGCCATTAAATAATTCAATAACAATTTTCATTTACCCGTTTTTATTTATAAAAGTGAAAGTTTTCATTTACAAAAAATAATAAAAAAAACCCGAAATATGTAATAATAATAATAATAATCGAATCATTTCA
Source organism: Pediculus humanus corporis (assembly GCF_000006295.1). NCBI lineage: Eukaryota > Metazoa > Arthropoda > Insecta > Psocodea > Pediculidae > Pediculus > Pediculus humanus. The sequence continues at coordinate 27,771 of NW_002987119.1, forward strand.
CTTTTACGACAGCAAAAAAAAAAACGACAGAGAAAGAAATTATTTATCGAAACGAAATGACGTATCAACAAAGACTCATTTATTTTTAGCACCGAAATAACTTTTTTAACATTCACTCGTGAATTTAATGCTATAATTTAATTAAATTCAAAATCGAATTGGAAATTTAAAAGAAATACATTTCATTCGTCATTTTCTTTCTTTCTTTTTTTCTCGAATACGTTTTTAAATCTAACAAAGACTCCATAAGTTACGATTTATTTATTTTTTTTCCCATCACACTACACCCAAAACAATCAAAAACAAACAATAATATTACGATTATAATGTTTTTATTTATTCTATCTTTTATTAATTAATTTCCATCATAACAAAAACAACAACAAACAACAACAACATGTAAAAAAAAAAAAAAAAAGGAAAAAAAAAGTGCAATCAAATACAATTTAAATAATAAGAAGACCGAATTGAACGCGGGATGCTGAGAAACTCTAATCTGGAAACTCGACGAGGCGCTACGATCGGATTTCCTGGACCCTAGACATGGAACCAGAATCCCAAGACAATTTAACAAAAACCCGTATTTTAATATTTACCCAATGCGTTCACCTGTCATCTTACAATTTTTTTTCCCTTTGTTTCTTTTTTCTTTTTTTTTTTTTCGAAATAAATGATAAAGAAAATCGTAACGAAAGTAAACCTTCGACGTTGGGAAAATTCACTATTACTCGTCCGTCATCCTACGTTTCCGATTGGAATGAACGAATGGAAAAATTATAGATTAACACCCTCTCGCATTTAATTACGCAGAATCCATCATTCTTTTTATATAATTGCAATGAGTTTGATAAATCAAATCGAAAGAAAACCATACTCCCGCCCGCACTTACTCTTACTTTCTCTACGTATCTTAGAATTTCGCTTAAAAAAAAAAAAAAAAGAAAAATTAACACTTTTCCCGCAATCGAAATCATTGAGCCATTTTAACGCGAAAAATTTAAGTTTTGAACAATTTTACGCGTGCGTGAACTACTAAATAAAAAAAAAAAAATTTTTTTTTTTTTTAAAACAAACTAAACAGCGGATACATCACATGAATCACAAAAATAAAATAAAATAAAATAGAAAAAGTTTTCGAAATCGTAAATGCCGCATATATACAATTACCGCGAGACCTTGTGAACTTGGACTAATAACCTCTACGTTTTAAAAGTAATTAACAACAACAACAACAACAACAAAATTTCTTTTTTTCGCGCGAAAAAACGCGATTCGTTATTCTTTTCACGTATTTTCATCAATTAATAATCAAAAAAAAAACTAAAAAAAAATTTCTTTTTGGCTCCAATATCTCGAAACTCTCGAATTTTTTTTTTTTTTTTTATTATTAAACGACCTTCGTTTTTCAATGCAATTATACCAAACATTTTTTTTTAACCGCATGAAAAATGATTCTCGAATTTTCCCGATGATGATAATTTTTTTTTCACGTAAATATTTAAAATGTACATTTTTTTATTATAAATTTCAAACCTTATAAGGAGAAAAATAAAAAAAAAAACAACCAAAAAAAGCGTCAGTATATAAAAAAAATAAAAATAAATTATTTATACTGACGGATATAAAATTACGATACCAGATTTTTTTTTTTTTTATCAGTTGATTTATTATCACAAATCTTCATTTGACAGATTTAAAAAACAAAAAATTTATTTTTGTTTTGTTTTCTCCTTTTTTTTTTACCGAAATATAAAAAAATAAGTGTGAAAGGAAAAACAACAAGACATTTTTCTTTTTCCTATTCCAAATTGATATTATTATTATTATTATTCCGATTCATAAAAAACAACAAAATCCATTTTCGTTTAATAAATTAGAAACATTTACATAACTTTTTATTTCTCACAAATTCTAATCGGCAACAGTCGACGAAAAAAATCATTATTATTAGTATTATGGTAAATTATATTATTGAATGAACAAATCAAACATTTTTTAACGGTTTTTTTTTCTTTTTCAAACTTTAAATCATGATTTATCACTTTTATTGAAAATAATAATAATAATAATAATAATAATAATAATAATAATAAAGAAAGGGTTTTATTGAAATTTTATCAACATGAACACAAGACGAATTATTTTATAAAAATTTATTTTATCAACGGTTTATTTATTTATTTATTTCCCTTTCCCCCTTTCCCCCTTCAAGTTTTTTTTTTTTAATGGAAATGAAAGTTGTAATGTAATAATGATAATAGCAAATTCGTAACAGTAAGAAAAAAAAAACGATTCGGAAATTTAAACTGCCAGTATGTGGATACAACTTAAAAACGGATTTAAATTTCGATCGTTATGAAAACGTCGTCTCCCCTCTCCCCCTACCCCTTCTCCACCACAGTACAACAAAACATTTTAAGGACAATTTTAACAAAAAAAAAAATTTTTTTTTCAAATTTGGAACATTTATTAAGAAATATATCAGACACGATACAAATAGTAAAAGAAGATTTTGATAAAGGAAAATCAGATCTCTCGTCAAACTGTGTGTGTGGGGGGGGGGGGCCGTGCGCGTGTAACTGACACATAAACATAAATAAAACCAACATTATAATGATACTTTTTTCTAATTACTTTAACTAAATTAACTCCTCAAGACAAAAACAAAAACAACAACAACAACAACAAAATTCACAATCCGTTAACCCAAATTGCGATTAACTTAATGATTTCCTCTCCCCCCTCCCTCCAAAAAAAAAAGCAAATTCGTTCAGAAGAGAAAATTTTTTTTTTTTTGGTGAACTAAATGAACTAAGTCATCAACTTTTTTTTTTTTTTTTTTGAAATAAAAAAAAAAACTTTTTGAACTTAAATTATTGAGCCATTTTTGTTGTCGTCTTTGTTTTAAAGAAAGTTCCAGAACTCATAGAAAAAGATGGAGAAAAAAAAAATTTTTTTTTACTTTAATTACGAGTCCTCTTTTCCTTTTATTAATTACTTTTCAAAAAAAAAAAAATGTCTAACTTCGTTACTGAACATTTTAAAAGAGAAAGAGAGAGAGAGAGAGAGAGAGAGAACCTTTTTACATCTTCCTTGTTTATTTCCTTTTTCCCGTAAATCAATTTTTATTTTTTTTTAATATAATTTTTTTTTTTTTTAAAAAAGACATTTTTTGCAAAATCTTTAAAAAGCTTTCATTTTTATGTAAAAAAAAAAAAAAGGTTCACTCTCTCTCTCTCTCTTTTCTTTATATTCAAATTAATTCCTCGTAACAAACTAACAATAGAAAGGAAAAAAATTGCTTTTCTTTGAAAAATCTTTAATGTTTTCCCAATAATAATAATAATAACAATAATAATAATAATGAATTATTATTCGGATGTAATTTTCCGATACTAATTCAAAAAAAAAAAAAAAAAGAAAACCTTAGGGTCTCCCCATCGGGGATAAAAAATAATAATAATAATAATAATAATAATAATAATAATAATAAAATTCGTTTCTCTTTTGAAACGTGTGTCATCATCAATTCAAACAGTAAAAAAAAAAAATTAATAAAAATTCTTAAAGCGTTAAAAAAAAAAGTAATAATAATAATAATTTTTCTTCTTATTTTTTTTCTTTAACAAAAGAAAACAAATGACAAAGAAAAGGTTTTCATAACGGATTTCAATATATAAAAAAAAAAAAAAAAGGAGGAAGGAAAAAAAAAAGAAGAAACATTCGTTTTTTTTAAAGATTACGTTTCCCTACCCTCCCTCCCCATTTATTCCCTTCTTTTCCCTTTTCCCTCCCCTCTTCCCGATCACTCCTGTTATTAAATTAAAAATCCGTAATTCATTACACTCATTCATTAATTATTTTAATTTTAATTTTATTTTTCATTATCGAAAGATTATAATTATTAGGAGGTTAAAAATAAAGATTATATTTATACTTTCATTTCGTACAACGGGGAACATGTACAAAAGACGTTTTTGGGTTTTCTTTTTTTTTTTTTTTTTTTGAATTCTTTGAACGTCCCGCCTTTTTTTTTTTTATCTATTACCACGTAGGTGCCATTTTTTATTTGATTTCTATAGTATTTAATTTTTTTTTTTTTTTTTTTAATCCTTTTCTTCTTTCTTTCTTTTCTTTTTTTTTTGCCGTTTATTCATTTTTACCCCCGGGGGGGTCTTTTATGACGACACTCATTCTCGTACACTCACGAACCGAGTTTCTTTTCTTTTTTTTTTCTTTTTAATGACTTTTTTTCTTTATATTTTCTTTTTTAAAAAAAAATGATTTAATATCGCTTTATTCTTCTTTGAAATTTTATTTTTTTTTGTCACGAGACAAAATCATTTTTT
>NW_002987119.1:32274-53829 GCF_000006295.1 Pediculus humanus corporis
AAAATTAAAAAGAAAAAAAATCAAAATAACCCTTTTTGATTTTTTTTTTTTTTTATTCCCAAACGTTGTTTCGATTTGACAATTTCAATTTTTTTTTTTTTTTTTTTTTTTTTTTTTTAAATGATTTTCTCTTTAACTTTCCTTTTTTTTAATAAATTATATTTTAAAATATAATAATATAAACTAATGGAATTTTACATCGAGATATATTATTTAAAATTAACTACAAAAAAAAAATCCAATTCCCAACTTTCTCATTTTTTAAAAAAAAAAAAAAAAATTTTAAACAAAAAAAAAAAGGAGGAAAATATTTATAAAATTTAGAAGGTTTTTTTTTTATGAAGAATCGTGTTTAATTTAGTATTAGATAGACATACGTAATTTACATTCTAAAATTTCAAACCACGTTGAAGAAAAGAATAGAAAAAAAAAATTTCATTATCGCATCAAGGAAAAAACCTTAAAAAAAAATTTTTTTTTTTAATATACCTGGCAAAGAAACGCAAAATAAAAAAATTATGTAACGACCGAATACATACATCTCGTAAAAAAAAAAAAAAAAACTCTTATGTAAGATGTAATAAATAAACAAAACAATGAAACAAACATTTAAAAAAAAAATTTATCATTATTATTATTATTATTGTTATTAAACGAATTCGTAACGCAAATGTTTTAAATCTTTTGTGAAAGAAATAAGAAGAAGAAAAGACAGGCAGGCAGGCAGGCAGGCAGGCAGGCTCAAACAAACAAAATAAAAAATTATTATTAATTGATTTTTCATTGTTACCACCATTACCACATAAAGAAAGTCTCTTTGTTTTTTTTTTTTGTTCAGTGCATCCAACCAACCGCGGAGGTGCCATCACTTCACCATCGTAAGAGTTTTAAATTTCATTTCATGTCGAAGCCTTTAGGTCAAGTTCGTTTACTGGTCCGACCTACTTCTAAGCCCCCCGTGTGTGACTTTGTACCTGAATTTAAATCTTATTCAGTCGTAATAAGTAAGTCGTATGTAAGATCGTCTGCGAACGTTACGCGCATTTAATAATAATAATAATACATTGTATTTACATACGAAACAACACAAACAAACAACAAACGATTATAACCTTATTGTTATTATTATTATTATTTTTTTTTTTCATGCACGGAAACTAATATTATTTGTTTAATAATAATAATAAAAATTGTTTTAACGTGACCCATTAAATAAAGTATATATTTAAACCTGAATTCAATTATTATTATTATTATTTTTTATTCATTTATAAATGCGTAATTTAACGTTTTTAAATTTAAACTTAAAACCAATAGAAAAAAAAATCAAGTATTATTATTATTCTTTGATATTAAACTTAATTTTTTTTTTCTTAAAGCGAAGGGGAAACATAAAGTTGTCATAACTACAAAGTGTAAAACGTTTTTTTTAAAAAAAAAAAAAACTACTTAAAAAAAAAAAACCTCTTTACAAAAAATCTCTCTCTCTCTCTCTTCCCACGCAAGTTCGATGATTCTTAAACAAAAACAAGACAAAACTTTTCTTTTTTTTTTTCTTAAAAAACAAAATGTGAAAAAATACGAAATGAAATGTTAAATTTTAATTTTACATTAGACTTCCATAGAATTTTATTAAAACAAATGTAAAACTTTTAACAACAATACCATACCATTGGAAAAAAAAAACCGGTAGGAAATATATATACATATAATAAGCTCTTAATAAAAATAAATAAATAAATAAAAGAAACCGGTTGGTATGAACACCTTTTACGTTTAAAAAAATATATAATTAAGTGCGGTTTTGTTAAAAATAACCTCCTATCGAAAAAAAAAACCCCGAACAAGAGTAAAAACAAATTTTTAATAACCAAAATCCTTATTAAACAAATAAATATTAATTATAAATTTTTTACAACCGACATAACATTTACTTAAGTCTTCATTAAACATATACACGTGTGTAAAATTCAATTTTAAACTAAAATTGTTATAAATATTATTCTGTTGGGTTTTTCAGCCGTAAAAAAAAAGTTATCAGGTTTAACGTGTACTACTACTGATTAGACACGGTAACAGAAAAATTACTCACCGTTTAATAATGGATTACATATTACAATAAAACCCTAAATATTCCCCCCACCCTCCCCTCCCCCTTCCACCATAATAAGATTTTTTATTGTCGATTTTTAAACATATTAATAATTTATTTATTTACTTAATGATTATTTTACAATATATAAATATATAAAGGTAACAAAGAGCGAATTTCATTCTTTAACGCCCTAAAAACCGGTTTCTCGTTTTTATTTTTTATTTTTTTGTCGTTGTTGACCATATTAAAGATTTTGATAAATTTTTTTTGTTGTTGCCTGCCCCTCTCCCCCTCCACCTACTCCCCACCTTATTCTTCCTTATAACAATTTAAAAATTTATATTTTACGTTTTTTTTTCCATCATTTAATAATTAAATAATTGATTGGTAAATTAATTTATGGATAGATAAATAATTATTGATATTGTTATGCTATGGAGAATTAAATGTGTTTGTTAATTTGTTTTTTATCATCTAACAGATGGTTATTAATAGACAAAAAATATGCGATTAATAACATACAATAACCAAAATCAATTTATTAAACAAAATTAAATTTTAATTTAATTTGATATTATTGATAAATTTCTTTTTAAAAGAAAATTTAAATTATATACTTAAAAGAATTGAAATTTATTCTTTCATAATAAAAAAAAAAAAAAAAAAACCTGATATGATATTTTATCGGTAAACAAACTGTTATTAATGCAGCAGCAGCAGGAGTATATTTTAAAATAAATTTGTATTTAATTAACAAAAAGTTATTTGAATTGTAACAGACAAAAAAGTGTTTAAAAGTGAATAAAAGAAAATAAAAATCAAAATAAATAAATAAATAAAATGCAAAACTTGGAAACTTTCGACACAAACCAAATTTTAAACGATACATATAGTATGCAACTTCAATTTTTGAAAATATTCTCCAAACGATATGAGAATTCACGATTACTTACAAATGTATCATTGGTTATAAAATAAAATGTTTAAATAATTATTACTTTGTTAATCTACAGACTTAAAGACTTTCTTCAAATTCTCCACACCAATATATATACATCAATAAATTAAATTAAATGAAATAATTAAAATCATCGAATAATTTTAAATAATTAAAAACAAATTTCATTACCTGGTAAAAGTTTTACTTTCGATTTAAAATAAAATTACTTTCTATATGAAAAAAAATTTTGTACACTTTTAAACAATTTAAAACAAAAAACTTTTAATAATTAAATATTTTTTTGAGTTAGATAATCAAACTCATTGTAAAAATCAAATAAAAAACAAAATTTTTTTTTTTTTTAAATTTTAAAACTGGCAAAAGACATCGTTTAATTGCAAAATTAATGAATAAGGTCAGAGACTATGTTTTAAATTAAAATAAAATGAAAAGAAATAGATATTATAATTAAAACGAAGAAAAAAAAAAGAAGCTTTTAATAAATTAAAAATGAAAATGAAATAAATAAAAGTTGAATGCATGTAAAGATGGGAAACACATGTCTATAGAATACAAACAGGGTACATTTTTTTTTTTTTTTTTTTTTTCCCTCAAGTGACGCTTGACGTCCTTCACAATTTTAACACAAAGTAAAAATAAACGTTTAACTTACTGTTAAAAAATAAAAGTTTTCTTGTCGATCCTAACCTCTTGATTGGAGATTTTGTACCAAGACCAGAATCTTCATCATCCATTATGTAATTTAATATATATATATATATATAATTTAACACACAAAAAAATATTAAAATAAAGGAAAGAAACTTTTAAAAAAAATAATAATTTGAAAGATCACCAAACAGATAAAAAAACACTTTTAAGAGAGAAAAAGGAAAAAAAACCGTTGGTTTTGATGAGAAAAAAATTCACAATAAAACAACTCAACTTTACACCTTTGAAAGTAAAATTTTTTTTGTTATCTTGGAATCCAAATAAAATTAACCATAATTAATTTTTTTTATACTGTGGCATTTATTTAATATGCGGCTGCTAAACACACAAACACACACACACACAAAAAAAACGGAATTAATCCATAAAAAAACACAAATAACTTAAAAGTATCACCAACAAACACTTCAAGCTTGTTACGAGAACTGTTGTTACGAAGACGTCTCAAATTTAGTAAATTAACAAACGAGTTTACGTTGAACGATACGAATGCCATCTGTTGCATTTATTACGTAACACTTTTTATAAACATAATCGTCATTATTTAATAAAAATTTTTTTATTTTATTTTATCATAACCTTTTTACTATAATAATAATAATTTTTTCCTTAATAAAAAATTAAATTACTTCCCTCTCTCCCTACCTCCCTACTTTCTTCCCCCCTCAAAAATGCCCAAAACCCAATGGAAAATGATTTTTATTAACCAAAAAAAAAAAAAAAATTAAATAAAAATCTAATAAAAAATATTATTTATTTATTTATTTTTATTTTATATCACGAATCGTTTGTGAATTATTTTTCTTACATAAAAAAGCATACAACATTTTTTTTTTTTTGTTCATGCCATTGAATCGTTTCCACAGAAACCAGAAATTTTAAATACAAACAAAATAATATTCAGATATTAGAAACTTTATATGAATGAATTTATATATATAAAAAATATTCTTTTATTAATTAATTAAATAAATCGAAAGAAGAAGTATTATTTAAAATATATCTCAAAAGGTAAAAGAAAAAAAAAACATTTCAGTTTGTTCTTTTTCTTTTTTCAAATAAAATCGTTGAATAAAAACAAAAAAAGAAAAATCATTTAAATTTAAAAATAAAATAAAATAATACTGCATTTTAAAAACATTTGTGTTATTATTTTTGTGTGTGTGTGTTTAATTAAAAACAATAAAAACTCTTTAATTAAGTGCATTTAAAAATAAAAATTGTAATGTTAAACTCAAAACCTAATTTATTAAAAAAAAAAAAAAAATTTTTGGTTTTAGGTTTTTAAACAATTTCTCATAATTTGATTTTAAAAAAAAATATACATATATAAATATTTTAATAATATAAGATCATAAACATTTATTTTTTCGCTTTTATTAAATTATACAATATAAAAAGCAAATTAAAACAATTCATTCATTCAATTCATTTATTTATAATAAACTATGTCAACAAAAATAATTTTTTTTTAAAATTTTTATTATTATTATTATTATTTTTAATACTTCAAACATTCAATTTTTTTTTTACTTTAATTAAAATATATTTATATTTATATATAAATTTATTTATTTGTTGTTTCTAAAACAAAAACTATAATTGGAAAAAAAAAAAAAAGAATAAAATTCTTATTTAAAAATTTACAATCGATCATTTTAATTATTTAGGGGGGGGGGAGAAAAAAAAAATCTTTCTCTTATTTAATTTTCTCTTTTATAATTATAAAATAACTTTTTCAACAATTTTACTATATTTATATATTTTTTTTTTTTTTAAAAAAAAACTTAAATTAAAATCTTAACAAAAAAAAAAAAAAAGAAAAAGAAGAAAAAGTTAAAAAAAAAAAAAAAAAAACTAAACTTATTTGAATTTTTCTTCTATATTTACATACCCACATTTTTTTTTTTTTTTTATTGACTACTTTGATGAAAATAATTTATGTAAACGTGGTAAAATATCTGGTGGGGTTTTTAAATCGTCCTCTCGATAATTAGTTTTTTTTAAAAAAAAAAAAAAATTTTCTAAACCATTTTTCCTTCAATGGCGAAAAAATCTGAAAAATACAACAAAAAAAAAAAACAATTTCTTATTCACACTTTTAAATATAAAGGAAATAATAATTATTATTATTTAATTAAAAATTGATATGATGAATATGTTGAATGTAAAATTAGATCTAATTATTATTATTATTATTAACATTTCCTTTCAAGTAAGATTTTTATGCGGATAGAATGCAAACGGGAAGACCTCCGTCAACGCAAAGTTTTACAAATAAAACAGCATCGAGAATGTCGACGGGTATGATGCAGCAGCCTCCGAGGACCACACAATCAGTTTTAGGAATGTCTAACGTAATTATTACATTTGAGGAAAATAAGAAAAAAAAATTCACGAATGAATTGGAAAATACAAAAATATAAATTATTTCAGATCAACGTTTTGGACAGGCCGATCACACAGCAGGGAGTTGCAGGTTTGCGAATGTCGACGTCAAGTAGGGGACCTCAAATCAGACAAGTCAAAGACAAGCGTTACTACGAAGGATTGTTGAGAATGAAAATGAAAGACATACAAATGGAAATGAATCGTTTAAATGAAGAGATCGAATTGGAAACTCAACAGCAAGCGACTTCGCAAGTCTACGAGAAAAGAGTCAGGGAAATTGCATCGGAATTAACGGGATTGCAAGGTCAATTAGCAGACTATAATTTGGTTATTGATAAAGTCAATACGAACACGGACAAAGCGCAAATAGATGCGGAAACGGAAGAATTAAAAAATGAAAATGAAAGGCTAACAGAAAATTTAAATGAACTCTTTGAACAAAACCGAATGAAAGAAAATCTCATTCAACAACTCGAAGATGATGTACAAAATGTATGTGTTGAGTTAAAACACGTGTTGCTGTATTATTATTATTATTATTATTAATATTACTTTTTGTTTAAATTTTGAATCTGATTCTCATCAATTTGAAACAAATGTCAAAAAAAAATTCTATTTTTTTTTTTTTAAAATCTTTCGTAAATTAGTACATCTACACACAACATCAACATCCGAAAAAAAAGGATTAACAATAATAATAATAATATTATTTTACAGGAAAAAAATGTGACCTTTAAACTCATTGAAGAAATGAATGAAAACGAAAGGAAAAAATACCAAGAATTAAAAGTGACAAATGAAAATCTTCAAAAAGAAATTGATGAAGACCAGCAAGAACTTGAAATGTTGACGAGGCAAAAATTAGATTTGGAAGATAGAATTTCAGGTTCCCAGGTATTTTCCTCCCTCTTTTTTATGAAACCTTTATCAAATAAATAAAATTCAAGTAATAATTTTGATTCCCTTCCCTTTTAATCATTTAGATTAAACAAGAAACTGTGAGATTATATTATAAATTGAGAGAGAGAGAAGATAGAAAAGCAATATTGTTGGAAGAGGAAAAAACGAGGTCAACACCGGCACAGGAAAGGGAAAAATTATTGCAAAAAGTTAAAGAAGATAATGCGGAAATGGCCGCCATTGACAGACAAATAAATCACATAAATGAAGAAATAAAAAAAAAAAAAGATGAATTGGAAATGACCGAACAGGTATGAAGGAAAAACAAAAAATTTTTCTTTTTTTTTTTTTTTTTTAAAACTGATAAAAGGTTAAAAGAAACCCCAAAAAAAAAAAAAAAAAAAAAAAAAAAAACATTTTCGGGATTTGGAAAAAAGTCAAACGGACAGACATAAAAAATTTAAAGAGTTAAAAAAACGGGAAGAAACGATGGAACAATTTTTATCAACTTTTCAAGACTCGGAAAAAGAAGAAAATGATAAAATACAAGATTTAGAAAATAAAATTGTTGAAACGCTGGAACGAATGAGTAAAAATTTAACTGGAGTCATAAAATTGCCAAGGTAAAAAATGTTTTCAGTTGCAACAACAACCAAACAAATTATGTTTGCAAATTTTTTTTTTTTTTTTTACAGTCGCGATGAATTTTACCTCATGAAAGAAAATCTAACGCTCAAAGAAGAAGAATTGAGAAAATCTAAATTAACCGTCGAAGAATTAAATATCAAAAGAGAAAAATTAACCAACAACATGAAAAAAATTGAAAATTTGGAAGAGAAAATCCAGGAGGAAACGGTTAGCCTCCGTGAAAAAATGAAAAAAATGGCGGAAGAAATGAACACGTTTTCCGATTTGGACGATTTAAGGAACAAAGCAAAGGAAAAAAGGGAAAATTTATTACGGGAAAAAGATGATTTGAACAAGAGCAAAACGTCTCTGAGCAAAATCAAAATGGATTTGAAAAAACAAAACGAACAAATGACGAAAGAATTAAATGAAAACGAAACTTACGTTCATTTGAACAATCTTGAAAAAAAATTACAACTGCTGGAACAAAATAATAATTCCGTTAAAGAATTCATAGATGCGAAAAAAACGGAAATGGAGTACCAACCGTTGAAAACTAAAGTTTTGCAAAGTCTAAACGAATTTAATCAAATTCTAATTACGAATCAAACTAAATAATTAAAAAAAAAAAAAAAAATTATTTTCCGATATTTTACAGTGGCAGTAGACAACAAACGATCCTTTCATTAATTTTATCGCAATAATTAAATGGCGAAAAGGTCGTAACTATTGTAATAAAACGGCCATGATACGAATTAGTTAACATTAATAATAATAATAATAATAATAATAATAATAATAATAATAATAATAATAATATTAAACACGTAAACTGCATTTGATCGTATTTGGTTTGTTTAATTGCTTTGAAAATAAAAATAAAAACCAAACTTACTTATTTTTCGAGCAAAAATAATTTATACAATTTTTCTTTGTCTGGATTTTTAAAAGTTGGCCAGAAATTTATTTTTAATATTTCAGAAAATCCTTCTGCATAAGTTGGTTCTTGGTATTTAGACGCATAAGTATGTATGACTACGTCAGTTACGGCTTGTGCCGGATCTGTCAGCAGACGAAACTGAAAAAAGATTTATTATTATGAAAAGAAAATATAACATTTACTCGAGAAAATTTGACCTTTAAAAAAAATAAAAATCTCGTTTTTAGATTTTGTAATTTAATTTAATTTAATTTTTTTTTTTTGTAAATTAATATTACTCACCTTGTTGTTATGCTTTGCATGTTGCAAACTGGTATTCATTATAAAACATCTTACTACATTTGTGTAATTTTTAGCAATATCAATGTACCTCTTTCTAGATTCTATATCTGGATTAGTACTGTCAATAACAACCCTTTGCTTTTGATCTAGAGCTTTTGTCATTTCACTCGCACACTTGCTCCATCTTTTCAATAAATCTCTATTGACCGATACGTAACCCGCGGGCGTTAAATGAGTTTTAACAAAATGTGATTTTCCAGCTCCTGGATAACCGACTAATATAATAACTTCAAGTTTATTTAAAATTACTTGACCCCAAGAGGGTTCGCACAAAGGAACATCACATGGTATAGCTTTGGGATCGAAAACCTTAATTTTGAAAGGTTGCATTTTCTTATTTAAAAAGTGATGCTCTGGAGTTAAAAAATTTAATTCTAAGTTTGTGGCGAATAATATATCGGAACAAGAGAAATCTTTTTTTTTCCAATAATTTTCTTCTCTTCCTGCAGCATCCCCACAATAAAAACTTTTGGCCATATCAATTTTTATGTTATCGTTTCTTTCCATTGCAGCTTCCCACATGCCTATAGCAGGTTTTCTATAAATCGAATGTCCTGTCGCTACAAATACTTGCATGGGCAAATTAAATTTTTTTACAATGCATTCAATTTTACTTTTGAAATCACTAACACTTTGTTTTCCTGAAGATAATCCTGCTTGATTTGTAAAAACGAGGATTTTATAAGATTCCGCATGCAATTCTCTTAATTTGTTTAAAACTTCTTCAAACATTATTTTCCAATCATTTTTATTTTTTGGAAAAGTTTTACCACTTGAAGTACATATAATTGTATTATCTAAATCATATGCTGCAATCAAACTAGAAGAAGTCACTCCTTCAGGAGTGTAAATTAATAATTTACCCTCATCAACTGATTCCCAAGGCGCACTAGAATTTAATTTAATTTTTTTAGCAACTGGTCCATTGTCTTCGTCTGAAATTTCTCTTATTTCTTCACATTCTTCCTCTGTGTTACTATTTTTTCTACTTGAAGCTACATCAATATTTTTATGACTCTCTTGTTTATTTTGTTCGTCTGACTCAAATTCAATTGTATGTACAAATAAACCTAAAAGAATTTCAATTCTATCTCCATGTTTGGCTGTTACTGTTGTATTTTTTTTAAGAGCCATTCCATTTAATCCACATGTATTTCTTCCAAGTTGTGTGACTTTAACTGTTCTTTTACTGTATGATGCCTTTACTTTAACTAAAAATAAACGTTTTGCTACATGTAAACTAAAGGAAATACAATAGCATAAAATTATTTTTAATTGTAATTTATTGTGATTTTAAAAAAAATTTCTTTTTAATCAGTCAGATTTATAAACGCGCATTATTATTTTATTTTAAAAATAAAACTTTTTAAACAAGTACTTCCATAAAAAAAATTTCGCAACGAATAGTTATAGTAAACTCTACTAATATATTATGTCAATCTTAATTATCTAATATTGTAATTATATGAATGTCGATCCAAAAATTATTTTAAATTATGTAATATTGATTAAAAAAGAATTTGAATGATTCAAAATGTAAACAACTGTCACCTACTTTGATTTCTGGAGCAACGAGAATCTTTTATTTTAGTATCTGGACCTCTTCCAAAAATCATTTCTTTCTCATCTTCTAATAAGAATGGTTCATGAGTATTATCGACACATTTTAAATAGCACTTAATCGCGCTCATTTTTTTTTTTTACAGTTTTAAATTTTATACATAAGCAAATTAAGTTTATTTACGGCCAAAACAGCGTCAACATTGCCGTAACTTGACGTGTCAGCGGACGTGACCATAGAGTACGAAAAATATTATCTATGCATATTTTCGATTAAATATTTTAAAAAGTAATAGTAAAATTTAAAAAATTTTTGTTTTATAAATAAATTTAAAGGATGATTTAAAATATTAATTTATATTAAATATTAGTTTTAAAAAAGACAGAAGTAATTAATTAATTGAAAGAATTTTATTATGATGCAAATTACTGATACTGATTTAAAAATTTTTTATTATAATAATTGCCAAATTTAAATATATATATATATTAAAAAATCTTAAACAAATTTGTTTTTATCAAATTTTATAAGACGATAATGGCAATATTTATTTTAACATTTAATAAAAAAAAAAAACAATTTTAAATTACATTGCTAATTTTTTTTTTTTTTTTAAAACTGTTTTATCCAGTTTCCTTTGAATTCGAATAATTGTTAAAACACAATCACTGAAACTTTTTTTATGTTTAAAACCTGAAAATAATTTAATGCAAATTACTATATATACACATAAGTATGCAAGAAAATAATAATAATTTTAGTAGGGTTTTAAATATAAATAAATAAAATCATAAAACTAATCATTTTTATTTATTTTTAATTGAAAATTTTTTTTTTTTTTTTGTTTGTCTTAATATCTTACATACCATTTTTATATACATTTTGAGTAGTACAGGCCGATTTACCTCAAATGAGGACAATGCTGTTTAATGATAGTCCTAGAATTATCAGCATGACCTGAAAAAAATAAATAAAATAAATTGAAATTAAAATAATACAAATTAGATAAATTATAATTATGTATATAATTATATACCTAGTTGCAATTCAATGTATAATGCTAGCATAATAACTTGTATGGGAATGTCACAGTTTCCTTTCAACATCCAGACATGCTTTAACGTTTCTCCTGATTTTTCATATTGACCTCTAATTGCAAAAGCCACAGCCAAATGATACTGCATTAAAGCTTTGGCAGTCAATAAATTATTTGGATACCACTCTAAAAAAAAAGAAAATTTAATGCAATAAATAAATGAAAGTTTTATTATAATCCAAGTAACTATTTAATGTACGATAAAAAAAATTTTTACTAACCTTTCAATGGTTTTGAACTTTCTTCTACGCAATCCTCAACAGGTACAGGCAGACCAACACTCAAATCGGTTATTAATTCCGGATTTAAATGCTCCAGAGCTTCTGATATTTTATCGATAAATATACAGGCTTCAGCTGCATATAAGTGACCTAACATTTTGTGAACTCCAGATAATGGTTTTTGTTGTAAAAGTTCTTGGGCATAATCTAAAGCTATTATATGATCACCTAAACAAAGAGTTACATAAGCAGCCGCCGCAAGTACTGAACATCTTAAATTTTTCACTTCTGTTTCACCAATGGGGTTTGAAGGCGCTCCATAAAAAGCACTTTTTGTTCGGAAGACTTCAAAAAAAAAAAAAAAAAAATGATAATAATAATTAAATTATTATTTTTTTTAAATTAAAAAAACCAATTGCAACAAAATATGTCAGACATTTGTTTAATTTGATTAAAATAATATTTTAAATTTTCAATACATACTTTTCTAAACTTGCTGCTGTAGGCTCTTGAATGGGTGTTGTTCGACCGCTGTGAATTTCTCCTTTTTCATTAGTTGGCAATAAATGCAAAGCATTTCTAACACACAAAAAAGCAAATTCTAAAGTTGGAGCTGGTATGGCGTACGATTGATACTCATTTGTGTAATGGATATCTTTAGATAATTTATTGGCGATAACTAATTTCCTATGCTGACCGCTTCCAATTACATTTTGAACTAAATCATTTTTTTTCACGTGAATATTAAAATCTTCTTCATTATTCTAAAAAAAAAAAAAAAATAATAATAATAATAACACTCGTATTTACATTTAAAAAACATAAGAATTTACATATTAATATTTACTAAATAATTTGTCATACTACTTACAGATTTATGTGCCATTATGCAGCATTCAGCCATTCTAAGCCACAGTCTAGGGTTCATATGATAAACTTGAACAGCCTCTGTTAAACAATCAAAAGCTTGAGAAGGTTTCCCAGCGTACAACAAAGCTACTCCTAAATTATACATTAATTCAGTTAATTTATTAGAACTAAGAGTATATAAAGGCCTATTTGATAATTCCTCTGGGATTTCAGGTTTAGGGAAACTTTTTATAGCTTCTTCATTTTCTTTAATGGCTTTTTGCAAATAAAAACAAGCTAAGTTTGGCTTTCTTAAATAATGATGAATACAAGCCATATTGTTGTAATACAATATGTTAACCGATTCCCCAGTGTCCTTAAAATTGGGTAAAGTGTGATTTAATATTGAATTTAATACCTTAATGGATTTCGTATAATTTTTTTTTAAATACTCTAGATTAGCCTTTAAAAATACTGAAGCTACATTCTGGAACAAAAAAGAATTAAATGACTTTAATTTGTAAGGTAATTCAAATTCGGGTGATACTTTTAAAAAATTCAAATTTACAATAATATTAAAAATTTGAGTGATAGTAGCTTAAAAAACTTACATTGCCACCTGTTGTCATTATAGTTTTCAGTTCCTTTTTACTTCCTTTTAAACATTTATTCATTAGATAACACCTAGTTTGACATTGTAATAACTTTAGCCTAAAAGCATCAGTTGCTGCATCGAAAACTATAGGTTTTTTCTCGGCAGGTTCCTTCTCAAGCACCTGAATATTTTTAGTTGATGCAAATTGACTAGTAATGTAACTGATATAATCTAAAGCAGTATCAACTTGCCTCATACATAATAATAATTCTACTAGCAGTAAACACACTTTGTGAGCTAAACTTTCCTCTAAAGAAATAGAATAACATTAGTTGCATAAAAAATAAAAATATGTTTTTTTCTAATCAATAACACATACCCATTGGTTCGATAAATGTGAAAACTTCTTTTATTACTTTTAAAGCAAGATTGTATTGTTTAAGGTGAAATAATAACACAGCATGATTATAATATAAAAAACACTGCTCTACATCATCAAGTCTAACAACATCGTCACCATTCCATATAGGTTGAGATCTTAAGTTTGCTAAATTTTTTCTAAATTGATCGGTTTTTTTTAAACTAGATTTATAATATTCTGCAACAGCTTTATTGTGAGCTACTTTAGAATCATGAGTCCAAGTTGCTTCTAGTTTTGCCAAGCTTGTTAAGCAAGCTGAATAATTGCCTTTTGTAAAATCTAAAAATTATAATTATATTTTACATTGTCACATATAATTATTTTCATATGCATATAAATTTGTATTTACATTAACAATTCAAGTAAGGTACCTGATAAAGCTGATTGAGCCAAATCTTGTTCTTGATCAGAAACTACTAAAGCTGAACTACCATGACTTTTGCTTTTAACTACTTCTTTACTTGCCATAGTTAAACAAACCAATGTTGTATACCTTTTTTATGTAAAATTACTTTGATAAATATCAATTAATTATTTAAAAAAAAGGAATAATCACAATAACGTTTAATAAAAAAAAGAGCTTAATATTTAAATTTAATATTAGAAAAATAAAATTTAAACCAGTGTTTAAAAAAAAATTGTAAATAACTTAAAATTAACTATTCACTGGCATTTGAAAATATAAATATGGCGACATGATAAATGAAGCGGTTAAAAGTTGGCAGAACTGAAAAGTTTTAAAAACTTTTCATAGATGTCGCTGTTTTGATTATTTTATCACTCACTAACGTACGTCCTCATTAAGGTATGTAAAAACTTGAAAATTATTAAAATAATACAAAAAAACAGTAAAAATATTTAAAAACTAATCATAAATCATTCTCAAATAAATAAAAATAATAAAAAATATAAAAAATTTTATCCAATTATTAATTATCAAATTTTAGTTTAAAAAAAAAAAAAAAATTTTATCCCATAACAATTGCTTTCAACCTTATGTAAAAAATTTCATTCTTAAATTTTTAATTTTTTTTTTTATTTATAACAATTTAGAAACATTGATTTTAATAAATTAAGATAAAACGTGGATATTAACTCTTATTGTAACATTTAAATAATTAATTATGTCAATTATAAACATTTTAAAAAAAACCTAATTACAACTTGCTAATTTTTTTTTTTTTTTTTGTTTAAAAATATTGAACTTTGATTTATTGATATTTTAATTGTCAAAACCAATGTAAAATATTGTTTATTATTTTGTGTAAGGTAAAATAAAATAATTTGAGCTATGCAAAAAAAAAATAAAAAAAAATTGACTTTTAAATTTTTATAAAACATAAAAAAAATAAAATATTCAATTTTTTTAAAAAGAAAATCATATATATAAATATATATATATATATATATATTTGTATGAAATTTGCATGATTATTGTATTTGAATAAAATAAATCTGCATCATAGGAAATCTGGTAGTGACAACACTTGACCAACGGCCTTACCAATTTTATAAAACACACACACACACACACACACACACAGATTCTGTTTTTCCATGTCATTCAAAATATGCTGAAAAAGCATATTATTAACTCATATGAAAATTTATGTCATTTCGAATGTTAAACATAAAATGTTTTTAAGGGATTTTCCGTTATTCCAAAGGGTTGAACTTGCTTTTCTTTTCTTTTCTCAGAATCTATGAGAATTTCAAATGTATTTGACATGATTTATAATTTAACCAAGTTATTTATAAAAAAAAAAAAAAAAATTAAAAACAATTCTTTTTTTTTTTTTTATTTGAGAATGTACATTTACACATACAAGCATATTTATTTATTAATTATTATTATTATTATTTTTACATTAGTTTATTAAAGTTGAAAAAATATTAATTGACAAGTTATGAAAAAATTCAAAAAGAAAATTCTTTCTTCATTTTTCTTTTTCAATTTAATATTTTTATTAAAAAAATTAATTAATTGAAAAAAAAATTTTATTTAAATTTTAATTCATTTTCAAAATTTTGATACATAATTCTATTTTTTTTTTTAAAACAAATCCTCCATTAATAAATAAAATTAATTAAAATATATTTTTAATTATTTTTTTAAAAAATAAACAATTGTCAAGACTAAATAGTTATTATTTAGTTTTGAGAATATTTTTTCATTGATTAACATAATTAAAATAAATAACATCATTTTAATAATTTTTTATTAAAATTAGTTTATTTATTTATTTATTTAAAAAAAAAAACAAAAACTTCACTGCAAAAAAAAACATAAATTTATTAATTCAATATAATTTCTATTGTAAATTTTTATACCTAAGCAATTATTTTTATTTATTAATTTTTTTTTTTTTTAAATATATATTTTTTCAACTTATTGAAAATAATAATAATAATAATATATATTTAAAAGCAAACACTTATTGAAAAACAGAAAAAAAGTTCATTTTATGTGATTATAATTTCTCCAGAGCATAGGAAAATAACAAAGTGAGTTACAAAATAACACAAGGAGGAGCATTTAAATTATGACGTCACATGCGCTTTCTCATCTCCAGTTTCGATTGGTTTAAAATGTTAAACTCCAGCCAACTGAATATACAGTAAGTAAAATAAAAAAAAAAAAAGAAAGAAAGAAAATAAAAAAGAGAAAAAGAAAATAAGTAAAGTAAATTAAAATAGAAAAAAAAAAAAAAAAAAAAAAAAACGGCTAGCAAACAATTGCGTTTCAAAATCCCTTTTATACTTATTTACATCAAATCACATAAATGTGATTGCTTCATCCCCAAAAACACCCCCGATAAGTTTATATTTAAAATATTTTATCATTTTCATTTTGTGTTCGCGATCGTGAAGGTTTTCTCTCTCTCTCTCTCTTCCCGTGTGTGTTCGGGTTCGAGTGTGTGTGTGTGCGTGCGTTTTAATTTTTAAATAAAAATTTCGGGATTTTTTTTTTTTTTGTAAAAAAAAAAAAAAAAAAATTTTTTTTTTATTAGTTGGAAGTTTTTAGTGGTTAAAAAAAAAATTTTTTTTTTTTTTTGGAACTTTTTTTTTTTTTTTTTTTTTTTTGGAAAAATTATGGATAATTATTGAATGTTTAATGATAATAATGATGACGATTTCGGTTTGAAATGTCTAGTTTACCGAGTGGAATAGACATGTCAACATTAATGACACAACATTCAGTATTAGGTGCGATACCGCCGGCATTTTTTTTAAGAGCATCCGAAAGATATCAGAGAACTCCAAAATGTGCCAGATGTAGAAATCATGGAGTTGTTTCTGCTTTAAAAGTATGTTTTTTCTTATATTTTTTTTTTTTTTAAATTATTTATTTATTCATTTATTATTATTATTATCGATATTGAAATTTTAAATTTACAATGAAAAAAAAATGTCGGCCGTGAATAATTTTTTTTTTTTTTGGTATTTTAATTTTATGTTTTCTCACGTTTAAAATTTTCTTCATTAATAAAATAAAAAAATTTTTAGGGGGAAGAAGGAGGGGGAGGTTAACAAAAAAGATTTTTACGTAATGAGTAAAACGAGAGGAAAAATTAAACTGAATTTTTTTTTTTATTATTAGGGTCATAAAAGATATTGTCGATGGCGAGACTGTGTTTGTGCCAAATGTACATTAATAGCAGAAAGACAAAGAGTTATGGCAGCTCAAGTTGCATTGCGTCGGCAACAAGCTCAAGAAGAAAATGAAGCTCGAGAATTAGGTTTATTATATTCAACAAGTTCGGGTCATCCTGTTGGACCCCAACCGATTCCGAGCACATCTCCTTCTTCTCCAGAAATTGGATTAACTTTATTACACAGGCCGATACCGGATGATGGACTTCCACCATCGGAAACGGAAAGAGAAAGAGATAGCAGAGATAGTAATTCCGATTCAGAAAGTCCCGGTAATTATTAATATTTTCATTTACTTTTTCTTTTTTTTCTTCTTCCATTAAAAAAACATTAAAACTAAAAAAAAAAAAAAAAAATGCAATAAAATATAAAAAAAAAAAAACCGACCGTTAACTTTAAACGTTTAACAAATATAATCTCATTTAAAACTTTTTTTCTTCTTCTTTTCCTTCCTCTTCTTCTTCTTCTGCTTCTTCTTCTTCTTAAAGTGTTCATTAACTTTCCAAGTTTTTAATTTAAAAAATAAAAAAATTTCATCTTCCGACATTTTTTTTTCTTTCTTTCTCTTACCCTTAAAAAAAAAAAATCATTGTGGTAATCAAAAACCATACCAAAACTTTACCCTTTCCCTTCACCCTTCTCCCCACCCAAAAAAAATCATTATTATCATAATAACTCTACAAATGAAATTAATTTTTGAAAAAAAAAAAAAATTAATAATAAATAAAACAAAAAAAAAAAAAAAAAAGGAGAGAAGAAAAAAAATAAATATATAAAAGAACAAAATGAGAAGAAGAAGGAAGGAAAAAAAAAAAAAGTTTTCAAGAACTGATCCAAAATCTAACCCCCTAAACCCCCTACGTCCCTTTTTCCTCCCTCTCCTCCCTCCTCATCTTTATTCTCCCACGAAATAAGAATAAGTTCGAGTAAACGAGAGAAATAATGGAGACAATATAAATTAAAAATTATTATTTAAACAGATAGGGAAAGTGTCCGTTCCAGACACTTTTTGATATATTTTCCATTGTGCGCCGTCGGCGTGAACAACGACAAATTGTTTCTCCTTTCATTCATTCGTTATTATAATTACATTCAAAACAGAAAATTAAAAAAAAAAAAAAACGAGAGAAAAAGGAAAAAGGAAAGGAAAAAAAAAAAGGATAATGGGAAAACATACAATTGAAACAAACTTATGGATGGTTTTTATCCCTTTCATTCCTTTCTATCCTCCTACTCCTCCTTCATCTTCTTCTTCTTGATCCTTTCATTCTTTTTTCTTCTTAACACTAAAACTTTCCAAAGGAAACTACGATGACTATGACGATGACTAAAACGATAATAATAATGATAGTAATATTTAAAAAGTTTTTTAGTTTTTTTAGTAAAAATTGTTTTCTTTTTATTTCTTCTTCTGATATTTGATACTTTCATCTCTCTCTCTCTCTCTCTCTCTCTCTCTCTCTCTCTCTCTCTCTCTCTCTTGAAAAAAAAGTAATAATTTCGTTTCATTTCGACTGGATAAAATTTTTTTTTTTTGTCCCTTTTGTAATCTAATAACTTTTAATATTTGATTCCTTTGACAAAAAAAAAAAGAAAAAATTCTTCCCTCGGAAAATTTGTTTTTTTTTTTTCTATTAAGTATCAATTTTTAAAATTAATAATATATGTTGTGTGTTTGTTTGTTACCCAATAACAAAAAAGTAAAAAAATTATTATTATTATCATCATTACGATTCCTAACGATTTAAAAAAAAAAGGAGGGGGGAGAGGTGGAAAAGCTGTTAAATTTTTTTTTTTTTTTAAATGCTTTAAAACTAACTTCTGCTATTAAATTATAAAAAGATGGAAAATTGTAAAAAACCGGTTATGATATTATATAAAACGATACGAATAGGAAAAATATGGTAAATAAAAAAAAAAACGTTTATGTATTTGAAATAAAAAAAAGTCTTTAAGGGTTTTTTTTTTTCATCCCCAACATCATTAAACGCCTTTAAGCCCCACTTTTGAGCTTTTTATAAAGGAGTTTTCTTTCCAGTAACTACATAAGTTAACCTTTTTCTTTTTTTTTCAACTTATTTATTTTTTTGAATAGGTGGTTAAGTGGTGAAAATATTTTTTTCATTTTTCTTTTTTTTTTTTAATTATATACAAAACAAAATATTTTTCTTTTTATTCTGCTCTTTTGAACTTTTACATCTACACATGACAACAGCAAAAAAAAATGAGAAAAAAAAATGTTTTTTAATTTTAATTTTTATTATTATTATTATTATTATTATATATATTTGATAAGTGTAAATTGGTCTCGATTGAAATTGAAATTGAAATAATAATAATAACAACCGATGAAAGAAAATTAAAAAAGAAAAAAAAAAGCAGAAGAAGAAAAAGATAGAAAATAAAAGTGAAAATGAAAAATGGTGGAAAAAAAAAATGAAGATGAAGAAGAGCCTTAAGGCTGTGACTGATATCCTTAGAAATGAAATTTCTTCTGCCTCTCAATCTCCGCTGTTGAGATGAAACCAATTTGCCCTTTTTCATTGAGTCCAACTTCCTCCACCCCTCCACTCCTCCCTTCACTTTTAAAGAATCTCAATTCTATTTCCAATTCCTGGGGTTGACTCACCCCATTTTAAACATTGCCAAAGTAATTGTTCCTACACCATATTAACAGGAATCAAATGGTTTTTTGGCCTCGGTTGCTTTTTAATCGATTTATAATGACTTCGGGGTTTCTTTTTTTTTTTTGATATGCCATTCCTACCATCGGTGAAACCGCTTTTTTTTACGTTGACAACATAAAAAAAAAAAAAAAGATGGAGGATAAAAAACATTTGAGTGTCTTTTTTTTTTTTTTTATTCCTGTTGTATTTTATTTATATTTTTCAATTTGTTGTTCCTGTCAGCTGTTTTATTATTATTATTATTATATTGTTTGTTACTCAAGATGATATTATTTAATTATGTGACGTCATTTTTTTGTTTTGTTTATTCTTTTTTTATTTTTGGCAAACGGTAAATGTAAACGCGTGTAATTTAAAAAACAATTTTTATGTTTTTACTTACGTAACGAAATAATAATAATAATAATAATAATAATAATAATAATAATAATAAAAGGATATAAATCGATAATACTGTTGATGATGATAATAATAATATAAGTAACAAGTTTTTAAAAAAGAATTCGGTTAAATATTTTCACGTGTTTAAATTCACATTGTTAAGAATTTATGGAATTCGGTTAAGGAAGACAATATATATTTATACTGTTTCTAGAAAAGTCTTTTTATATATATATATTATAGAAGATGAATTTTTTTTTTTTTTTTTATTTCTTAAAAACCGTATTGTGTGTGCGTGCGCGTGCGCGTTTGTAAAACATAAATGAATTTTTCTTCATTTAGTAAATTTCAAAAAAAAAAAAAAAAAATGGACATTCCATTTTGAATCCAACTTTATTAAACTTTTTTTTTTTTTTTTTTTTAACGAAAAGAATCTCTCGTTTTCAAGAAAATTATCTCCGACATTTTGGTTGACTTTAAAAATTTATCAATTCGAAAATATTTTTCTCCGGAAAATTTCTTTCTTTCTAGCAATTTTTTTTTTCAACAAATAAAATAAAATCGATAATGGATGGAACCATTAAAAACAAATTATTATTATTATTAAACCGCGTTTTTTTTTTTTTTTTAAATTAATTGCAAAATTTTTACTTAGAATTTAATAAAGAGTTAATTGATTAAAGAAGAGGGGGCGGGGTCAATTGAGGGGGGGCTTAATGATGACGACTCAAAGGCGTCGGAATTTTCATTCGGCGCCCTTATTATCAATTTTCCTTTTTTTTTTTTTTTTAATTTTTACTGTTTCTACTTTAATTGTAATTTTGGGTTCCTTCCCCCTTTTTTTTTTTTTTTTTATTTTGCGTTCCCGGAATTCTTTTCTGTAATAAAAATGATTAACACTTCATCCCCCCCGATCGTGATGATGTGTCTCTACAAAAGAAAAAAAAAAAAAGGGAAACGCTTCAGGTTAATTTACATTTCAATATTTGATAATAAAATCGTTTATCGTAAGGAAAAAAAAAATAATAATAATGATAATAAAAGTTTTAATTATAAGTATTAATGATGATTTATTAGATTCGAAAAGAGCAAAAATATCTGTCGACGAAAACGATGATGAGGA
>NW_002987119.1:53849-54524 GCF_000006295.1 Pediculus humanus corporis
AGGAGTTCACGCCATGACTCCAGTCACGCCCATGCCCTTGCCACTGACAACGTCTAGTGCAGCTTCTTCTCCAGACAACACGGCAAGGCGTTCTGTGGAAAAGGACGACGTAGACGAAGGTGAGAAATATTACATAATTACAATCATTACATTGTCATTTATAATTATTATTATTATTTGGTAACATTTATTACCGCAGTTGGAGATTCGGATAGAACATCTCCACTTCCGGAAAATCTTTCTTTACCTAAAAAATATTCGTCTAGACCGGTTTCGTCAACAGCATTATCATACATGCCACCATATAATCAACAGTATCAAAATTTTCAACAACATCATTATCATCAGCAACAACAACAGCAACAGCAAAGATCTCCGGTTGATATTTTAATAAGAGCTTTTCCTAATAAAAGAAGAAGCGATATCGAAGCCGTACTTCAAAGGTGTAAAGGTAAAAACAATTTCTACAAATAAAAAAATTTATTTCATTTAAAACAAAAAAAAAAAAAAATGGCGATGAAAATAATTTTAGGCGACGTACTTCAAGCACTCGAAATAATGGTATACAGCGATCAAAACAGAAATCAAAATTTAGACGATGCAACAAATATGCTTCCAAAATCTGCCTTTTCTCCTTTGGGACCCCCACAGTTGAGTCATCAATTTCACCATCAA
>NW_002987119.1:54556-65256 GCF_000006295.1 Pediculus humanus corporis
TACCGGATACCTACCAACGGTCATAAGACCACCATCAGAATACGGTTTACCCATCGTCGGTCATCATCACGATTTATTTTCACCGACGAGCGGTACAAATTGTACGGAAAAACAAATCGCATCGTCACCGGGTTCGGGAACCGGAAGTGATAAAACATCATATTCGGAATGAATGAATGATTGATTGATTGATTTTGATTTTAATTATCGATTTTATTCTTTTTTTTTTTTAAATGTAAATAGAATAAAAATAAAAATATAGTATTTAATTATTTCAAATTTTTATATAATTAAAAAAAAAAAAAATTTTTTTTTTAACATAAAAACATTTTTTATTTATTCCTTAATAATTTATTTTTATAAACAAATTTTTTTTTATAAACAATAACCGACGTCATCAAATTGATAATAAAATAAAATCTTTTTTTTTTTACGAGACCGTATAAATAAATAGATGAGAGTAAATTTATTTTTGTTTTTTTTTTTAAAAAAAAAAAAAAAAAAAGGGTAAAAAGAAAATCAATCAACCTTTTTTAATGATAAAAGGATTTCATAAAATACAAAACAAACACACGCACACGCACGTACACACACACGTATAACCGAAAAAAAAATAAAAATTTTAATAAAAAGAAAAAAACCGTCTTTATTAAAAATGTTGTCAGGTGAGTAGTTAAAAAAATAAACATAATAAAAATTCTTGATCATGAATTCCATTTGGTTTTTTGTGTCATCCACTTGAAAAATATATTTTTTTTTTTTTTTTTAAAGAAACATTTTCTTTTCGTCGTCGTCGTCGTCGTCTTAGTAGCGTGTAAATTATTAAAAAAAAAAAAAATTATAGGTAAGGAAGACGTAGGAAGAAAGAGAGAGAGAGAGAGAGAGAGAAAATCGCCGTCAAAAGAAACAAAAAAATGATGTTAATATTTGTTATTCCATTAGTGAGAAGAACCACTTGAATGAGGACGATATAACACGAGGTATTCAGTGTCAGATTTGATTTTTACTTTTTTTTTTTTTTTCTTCATCTCGAAATTAATGACTTAATTTTTTTTCCCCCTTAAACCCCCCTCCCCCATCTTCTCCTCTACCTCATCCTTTCTTCTACCCCTTTCTCCTTCCTCCATCCCCGCTAAATCAATCGTTAATAAGAAACAAAACCATTTTTTTTTATAAATTTATTTTTAATTTTTCTACATCTTATATCTCTTTCTCTTTCTCTCTCTCTCTCTCTCTCTCTCTCTCTCTCTCTCTCTCTTTTCTTACCTTTTCGTAGGTAGTAGTATAAATTTGTTTAAAAAAAAAAAAACTGAAGTGGAATATTTCTTAGTTGAATAATTTTTATAAAAACCGCATTAAAGAAGGGAAAACGATTAATTTTTTGGAAAACACATTTTAAAAATAAAATAATAATAATAATAATAGCAGATACAATGAAGGAAACACACGTTGGCTCTTATAGAAGAAGAAGTAGTAGTATATTGAAAAACTTTTTAATTTTTTTTTTTTTTTTGTTGTATTGCCATTGTTCAAAGTTGAACAACAATAAAACACAGAAACACAGGGAGAGGTCGTGAAAAACTCAAAAACCCACTCAAGCCATTTAATACCTTACGTAATCATTCAATTAGGTGTTTGTTAAATTCGGCCATTGTTCCATCGTACCCCCCCCTCCCTCCCTTCCTTCCTTCTCTCCCCTCCCCTTTCCATCCTCCTTCCAGAGAGTTTGTGGAAGTAAAAACTTAAGAAACATTTTAATTAATTCCACTTGATTTTATATTTAAGATGTACGTACGTACCCACCGTACCATCCATTAATAATAATAATAATGTGTAACGTAATACTCTTTTAAATTCTTCTTCTTCTTCTTTTTGTTTTTTCGTTTCACCAAAAAATAAATTAATAATAATATTTATTTATTTATTTAAATAATAATAATAATGATAAATTATCGTTTCGATAAATTTAATTTTATTTTAAAAAGTTTAAAAAAAATTTTTTTTTTTTCCTACAAAAGATATTTGAAAAATTTTTTTTTTGTTTTTTTTTTTTTTAGGGTGCAAATATTATTATTATTATTATTATAGATCGAACGTTGGGTTTATTAATCAATTTTTGCAGTATTTTCATCGCGTTATTTTTAAATTTTATAGAGGAAAAAAAAAGGGTCGACGAAAGAAAAGGATGAGAAAAAGGAAAATTTTTTTTTTTTTTTTTTTTCCATTAAATTGAATTTACACACAAAAAAAAAGTTTAAACATTTTTTATCGCTCGCTAAAAAATTATTTTTTTCTTAATAAAAAAAAAAAAAAGGAAAAAGGTTTGAAAAGAAAAGAAAGAGAGAAAAAAAGGAAGAAAAGGAGGAAAAAGAAAAGCGAGCGAGTGATGGAAAAGATGGTGAAAAGGATGATGATGGTTTTTTCTTTTTTTTTTTTTTAAATTTAATACGAAATTCCTCGACCCCGTTTTCGAATCAAACCAAAAAAACCTTTTTTTTTCATGAATAAAATTTATAAATTGTCTCTAGTATAAGAAATTGATATTTGTAAGTTGATGAGGAAAAAAAGGAAAGAAGGAAAGAAGATGAGGAAAGGAATTTTCTCATCGTCAAGTTAAGAATACGGAATATTTTATTTCTATGATGGATTGTTTTTAACTTATTTTCCAAAGCATTTATATTTTCTAATCTCTCTTTTTTTCTCTCTCTCTCTCTTTCTCCCTATATTTTGTTCTTTTTAAGACCTTTTTCCTTTCTCCTCATTCCAATTTCTCACCATTTCAATACCTTCTACTTTCCTTTCTTCCTTCCTTACCTTCTTTTCAAAATGTATAAATTCATTCATTTCATTTTTAAAATATTTTTAAAAATTTCAAACTAAAACAATTTTCTATTTTAATAATTTATTATTTCCATTCTTATAATATCAATTATATAATCCGCCATTTTGTTTTTTCTACCGTTAATCACAAATAAATAAGAAAAAAAAAGCGCTAAAAATGTTTTTTTTTTTTTTTTTTTGAAATGAATATAATTGAATTTAAAATATTTTTTTTTTAAACCCTACAACTATACTCCCTCACCGAATTGATCTCCCTGTCTCTCTCTCTCTTTTATTAATAATGATTTAACCCCCTTCAACCCTTATTTTTTGACGTTCATTCAAATTCAATATTGTAGTATATACGTTTTAATTAGAATCGTTAAAAAATAATTTTTTTTTCTTTTTTTTTAAATCCTTTTATTTTATTCTTCGTTCCTATTATTATTATTATTATTATTATTATTATTATTATTATTATTATTTTAGATTTCGTTAGAAAATTTTGATTGTCGGAATGGGAAACAAACAAATTGAAAAAAAAAAAAATAAGGTACGGTAAAACAACAAATTTTGAATTCGATTTAATCCAATCCATTTGTACAAACGTGTTTAATTATTTTATTTAGGAATGATAACGTGAAGGAGGTGGAGAAGAGCAGGAGGAGGAGAGTAGGAGGGAAAGGAGGAGGATGACGACGACGACGAGGATGATGTTTGCCATGTTTAAATCGAAAATACAAGGTAAGTTGTAAATAATAATAATATTTATATGAATAAATAACGATAAACAAAAGTGTGTATATGTAAAGGTAAAGGTGGGTTGGGAGGGGAACGGGGGAGCGAGAGGGGGTTAGGGGAGGTGATAAAAGACGAGTAAAAGTTTTTTGGGAAAATTAGTCTTTCGGACAAGGTAATTGATAAGTTTTATAGTTTATACGAAATAATGTTGTCATAATCTAAAAACTCATATTTTGTTTGTTGATTTTGACACGTTTAAAAAAGATTTATCGATGCAGGAGTATATTGTTTTCGAGGTTGAATGACGAGAGAAACAAAATGTTAATTAATGGAATATCTAAAAACAAGAGGTAGGCCATGTTGACCTGACACCGGAAATCAGAAATTCTGATGATTTCATTCACACTAGAGTCAACCCATTGTTATTCTATAACTACTACAATTTATATGTTTGTAAATCGGGTTTTCCATCTCTCTCTCTCTCTCTTTTTCCGTTTCTCATTTTGTGTGTTTATATATTCTAACGCGATTCAAAATAAAATTTTTCCCTCCTTTTTGCTTTCGTTTCATTGTCTACTACCATTTTCTCGTCTCATTCCAAGATCCTTTTTCCTTTTCTTTATAAATAACGAATAAACTAATTAAACTCTCAGGTTTAAGATTTTTTAATAAATTCTTTTAATAAAAATTATGAATAACTTTTTTTTTTATAAACAAAAGAATATTATTATTAAAATTTTTTTTATATAAACAAATACATAAAAATTAAACACGTTTTGATTTTATTAATAAATTTTTATAGCGATAAAATTTCACGCCATATTTTTTTTTTGTGTCTAACAACAAACACTTTTAAAAACAAAACATTCAATTAATTAATAACTATTTAAAATCTTTTTAATAATAATAATAATAATAAAACAAGGATTAACGTCGCCTACAGAATCAAATATTGAAAAAGTAAAAAAAAAAAAAAAATTTTACAGATTAAAAATTGGCATCTGCAACTGACTAAACAATATAAACATTTTTTTTTTTTATATATTTAAATGATAAAAACGAGATTAAAATGAAATTTAAAAAAAAAATAAAAAAATACAAATAGTGGTGGTGGTGGCTTGGTTAAGGGGTTTGCAGCACCCTTAGGTGACTAAGGGAAACCTTTAAGTTTAAACGAAGGGCAAAAGCCTTTTTAAACGAGAATAAGGGATCACGATGACGACGATGATGATGATGATGATTTTAAAGTGTGAGATTTAGATTTTTCGTTTTAACTGAAAATGTCACCGACACGTTACCTAATCTTTGACGAACTCTTCTTTCTCTTTTTGATAATAATAATAATAATAATAATACTTTTGTTATTTTTTTTTTTTTAAATATTTAAAATCTATTTCGCATTATTGATTTTTAATATTTTATTACAGTGTTATAAATTAATTAAAAATTTCTTAAAAAAAAAAAAAACCTTTTCCTCTTCGTACCCCCCTCACTCCCTCCCCCTCCCTCCACCCCCCACACACGCACTCGAAAAAAAAACCTTAACAATATTAAAGTGGTATACGAAACCTATTTTTTTGTCATTAAAAAAACCTTCCGGTGATGAAAATTTTTTTTAGAAAAAAAAAACAAAATGACAACAAAAGATTTTATTATTATCATTATTATCACAACATTAAATACATAATAAATTTATCGAAGGTTACATCCCTTTTAATTGTGTATCATTTTATTATTATTATTATTATTATTAAAAAAGAAAAGGTTTCTATTACAAATGTGACTGACAGAAATGTGACAACCAAAAAAACTAAATAACAAAGTTTTTCTTATTCTTTTGTGGTTTTAAGTGGTACTTAAATGTCTCTAAATCTTTAAAAAAATTATTTTGTTCCAACCAAACAACCAAACAACCGAACAACCAACCGAACAACCATCGAGAAAAGAAGGGAATCGAATACGAATTTTTTTTTATTAAGAACGAAATAAAATTAAATGTTTACCTTACGAAAATAAATAAAGAAATTAAAAAAAAATTATTAATTGTTATTAATTGACGAAGGAAAAAAGCAGAGTGGAAAATATTAATAATAATAATAATAATAAATTTTCCTCATTAGCAGTTTGATGTGTGAGTGCGTGTGTGTGTGCGTGATAATTAAAATTATTAAATTTTGGCTGGAAATTATCCAAATATAATTGCATTGTGAGGGGGGGAGGGGAGGGGAGGGAAAATAATAATGGATTTGAAACAATAAATTTTTATATTGTTATTAAAGTGAAACATTTTCCTGGCGTACAGCCATTTAATTAATAAATAATAATAATAATAATTAATTAATTATTAAGAAGAGTGATAATTGTTTTAATTTTGTTTAACGTTTATTACAAACTTAATCGTCGGTATAAGATTTTGAAATTTTTACAAATCAATTGATGATGACGTCATTCGTTAATTTAATTAATCCTGAAGGAATTAATAAAATCGTTTGAAAATCGGAAGAACAATTTCCGGTTGTTTGAAAAATAAATTTTCAACGGGAAAATGTCAGAAAAGTTAAAATTTTAAAACAGTTTTTTTTTTTAAATTTTCAATTTTTCGGCCATTTTTTTTATTTTTTTATTTAACCATACTGCAGATTTTAAACAAAATATGAAGAAATTCTTTTTTTTTGGGGGGGGGGGTTTCCGCACTTTTAATAATGATCGAACGCAAATAATAATGATAATAGCGGGGTAAATTTATTAGGAAAATAATTTATTTAAACAAAAATTGCAAAAGAATTTTTATAAATAAATAAAGTTACCATCGGTACTACTACAATAACCGACGTTTTTTCTTTTTCATTTATCATTATCATTATTATTATTAACTCATCCTTTTTTTTTTTTTATGTTTACACGTTTACGGTTTGTGAACAACTTTTTATATACGATTTTTTTTGCAAAAAAAAAAAAAAAAATATTAACAAACTTTTGTTGTCGTCGAGAGGTTTTTATACCGAATTGTTAAAAATATCCGGCGTTTATGAAAATGACAAGATTATTATTACTTTTTAAGAGGGATTGAAAAAAATTGTAATTATAAAATTTCCAATTCAAAATAAAATCAACAACATTTGAAAAAAAAAACGTGGAAGAAGAAAAATAATTTTTTTTGTATTATTTTTTTCTATATTACTTTTGTTTACAAAAAAGTAAAAAAAAAAAAATAATTTTTAATGAATTGCAAATAAATTTTTAGAAAAGAGAGAAGAGGAGAGGAGAGGAGGGGAAGAGGGAGGGAAGTAAAAGGGGGTGTAGGAAAAATATTTTATTTTATTAAAAATGACAAAACCCCCAAATTTTTTATAAAAATAATTAAAAAACTTTTTTTTTTTTATTTATTTAAAGTGTAATTAGAAAATAAATAAATTTAAACAATTCTCCCCCGCTAAAAAAAAAAATGAAAGTTTTGTTCTCGTTTTCCCGAAAAAAAAAAAAAAGAAAAAAAGGAAAAAGAAATGATATTTCCTTTGCCAAAAGAATAAATGAAAATCTCTAATTGAAAATTAAATAACCCAATAAAGTAAAAAAAAAAAAGAATGAATGAATGAATGACTAAGAAAAAGAAAAAAAAAATAGAAAAAAAAAAGAAAAGTTTTTGTTGTGGTGGAAAAAAAGGAAGAAAGGGGGAGGTGAAGAAGGGATGAGAGGAAAGACGCGGAGAGGGAGGGGAGGGAAGGGTGGAGGAGGAGGGAAATTGAAAAGAGACAAAAATTTGATAAAAGTTAATTACTTTTTTCTTTTTTTTTTTTTTTTTGGAAAGTAAAAAAAAAAAAAAACCTGATAAAAATTAATATAATAATAAAATTCAACGATGAGAGAGAAAGAAAGAGAAAGAGAGAGAGAGAGTGAGAGAGAGAAGGAAAAAACGTGGTATTCAGGGATTTTATAATAATAATACAACTTTTGTAATTGATCCTTGGCTTGGTATAATAAGAAAATAACTTTAAAACTTGGAAACTCTTCTTATTTCTTTCTTTTTTTTTTCTTTTTTATAAAAGAAAAACGTCTGTTACAGATGCTTTGAATCTTTTTTCAAGATTGTGACTTTTTGTCCTCTTACGCACACACAAAAAAAAAATTTTTTTTTTATCCATTATTATTATTATTTAATTTTTTTTTTAGATCCTTTCCACTTTTTTTTTATTATTATTTAATTTTCCATTTTAATATTTTTTTTTACGTTTGTATCAGTTTTAGTTGTTATCAGCGTGAATTCCATATTGGGATAAACAATATATTATTATTCAAAAATCAAAAAAATTTTTTTTCCCCATTCAATTTAAATAAAAAAAAAAAAAAGAATTTTCTAGAAAAAAATGGAGATTTTTCCTTTATTCTTTTTTTAAACAAAACAAAAAAAAAAGTTTTCTTTCGGTTTTTTAGTGTTTTGCGAAGCAGCAGCAAAAAAAAAGGAAAAAATCTAAAAAGGGTTGTTTGTGTTGGCAAAAGGAAAAAAAAAAGGAGAAAAAAGGAAAAAAAACTTAAGTAAAATTCAAAATGAAAATTGTCATACCTTAAAAAAAATGCATTAATAATAATAATAATATTCTTTAAAAAAAAAAAAAAAACCCCTTTTGGAAATTTCTCAAATTTTTTTTTTTTTACAATTCTAAATAAAAACTTTTCTTTTTTTCTTTCTTTCTTTCCTTTTTTTTTTTTTTTTTATTCATTACAAATACTACACTTTACAAAACTTTTCTCTCTCTCTCTTTTCTACAGAATAAAAAAAAAAAAAAAGTTTAAATTGCAATCCTTTTTTTTTTTTTTTATTGATAAGAACAATGGGAACCTTTTCAAATACATGTCTTTTATAAATTAATTAAAAGATCCGATTTCTTTTTCTTTTTCCTTTTTTTTTTTATAAATCAGAAAGAGAAAGAGAGAGAGAAAAAGGTTTTAAACTACTCATAATCACCAGAGCACCACCACCAGAAAAGGGAGCAAAAGGGAGGCAAAAGGGAGACGATTTTTTTACCACTTGGAGCAATTATATAACACCTAAAAAATTCTTTTTTTTTTTTTTAGCTTCTGCCTTTTATTATATTTTACTTTTCCTTTTTTCCTTTTTTCTCAATGGAATCAAAAAAAAAATTTTTTTCCTTTTTCTTTTAAATAAAATGGGCGGTTTTGTTTATAGTCTTTATTTTTAAAAGATAAAAAAAATCACGAGGGATTTTTATAAAAGAACAAAATAAATTTATTAATATCGAATTACTTTTTCAAATAATTTATTTAACCTTTTCTCATTATTATCATTAATAATAATAATAATAATAAACAAAACGTTAAAAAACCCAAAATTTTACCTTTTGTACCTTTTTTTTTTTATATTCTGACAGTCAAATCCGTGACAGTTTCCGTTCGCCATTTTTAATTATTTATCTCGATCGATTTTAAATTTAAAAAAAAAAAAGTCAATACAATAACAAACGTTAAAAATCTTACGTCATCATCACGTTTAAACAATTTACAAAATAACCATAAAGTAATTTAATAATAATGATAATGATAATAATAATGGCGGAAAAAAAATTAATATTTAAAAAAAAAAAATTTTTTTTTTAATGTATGTTTGTTTGTTCAATTGCCATCATCATCATCATCATTGAAATAATTTTATGCTACTTGCCATTTGTGTTCAAAAAAAAAAAAAAAATTTTTTTTATTTTATTTATTTTGTTTGTTTTGTTTGTTTTCTCACGTTTCTCACGTCTAAAAATTATTATTATTATTATTATTATTACATTGATTTGGACTTTGATGGGCTTGCTAGTGTAAACGTTCATAACAATAAAGACACACATTGATAAATCAATTTTTATTTATTTATTTTAACCAAGACAAAAGACTTTTGATGATGATGATGATAATGATGATGATGATAATAATAATAATTGAAAATGTTGCCTTTTATATGTTAATAATTTTTAAGTTAATCGTTATTAAAGGTTACAAAAGGAAAAAATACTAACGAGGAGAAGGGGAGCGTGAGTGGGTGGGTGGATGGGAGGGGGCGGGGCGGGGAAGTGTTAAAAAAATACTTAAAGAAAAAATATAAATGAAAATGTTAAAGAAAGGAAAAATAATGAATGAGTTGTTTTGTAACTGTCACAAAAAAGTAAAATGGAAAAAGCCACACAGCAATTTAGACCATTCGCATATTTATATTTATATATATATATATCGAACTCCTGCTGTTTTTTATGGACTTAAACGT
Organism: Pediculus humanus corporis; assembly: GCF_000006295.1. Lineage (NCBI taxonomy): Eukaryota > Metazoa > Arthropoda > Insecta > Psocodea > Pediculidae > Pediculus > Pediculus humanus. Next base: position 64,383 of record NW_002987119.1, read on the forward strand.
ATTATTATTGTCTTTAACGGTATGAGAATTTGTTTTGTTAACTCAAAGCAACAACATAACCCTTCAAAGCTCTCGCTTTTTCTAATGATACCATAACTTTTTCAATAAAGTGCTGAAACCGACATCGGGGCTTCACGTCGTTCAGTTATATATATATATATATATATAATATTGCCCAGATACTCTATTGTTTTTCCTCATTTTCTATTATTGTTTTCCCGTTTTTCCATGTGCGTTCAATTGCTTCAAAAAAAAAAAAAAAAATGGAATAAAAAAAAAAATTTTTTTTTTATGGTTTTTTTTTTTTTTTTTGCGTGTAAAATATAAAAATTTTTAACTTTTCCCCTCCCTTCTCTTTCCCCTCACCCTTCCCTCCTCTCCCTCTCTCCCTCTTCTTTTGTAGACGGGGAAATAAAAATAAAAAATAAAAACACAATAACAAGACGACGAAAAAAAAAAATTTGTCAATAATATTTTAAATAGGTAAATAATATTATATATTGTATTATGATAATTAAATTGATTTATTGACATCGTTCTGATGTGTCGTTTTAATAGTGTCATTCATTCATCATCATCATCATTATCATCATCATCATCATCATGACATTACTCCTACACGTTAAGATATAAAAAAGTTTTTTTTTTTTTTTTTTTTTACTTAAACGTCTTTTTATTTTCATCATGAGAAATTTCTAGATTTTTTATTTTTTTATTAAATTCCCACCGTTTATAAAATTTTACCTGTAGGGAATATTATTATTATTATTATGATTTTAATAAGTATATATATACAGGTGTATTATTTTTTTTTTATTTATTAAATTGCCGACAATAAAATAAAAATGGTTTGACCATATCTCGTCGGATCGTT
>NW_002987119.1:66004-75004 GCF_000006295.1 Pediculus humanus corporis
TAATAATAATAAAATGTTTTGTAATAATAATAATAATGATTAACCTTAATAATAAACAACGGCATTAGAATGATGATAATAATGATATTAAAAAATTATTAAAATGAAAATGTAACATTAACAATTTTATTTTGAGTCTTGCGCTTTAAGAGTAAAATTCTTTCATCAAATGAAACATTGTTTAGTTTTAACCTTTTCAACTTACTAGTTCCTCCTCTTTCGTTAAAAAGGTGGAGTCAACATATTATTATTATTATTTAAAAAAAAAAAATTATATCAGGAGAGTATGCGAATTAATTTATAATTGAATTTTTCTTTTTTTTTCGACCAAACGTTATAAATGGAAAATTTAAAAAAAAAAAAAAAATCCCCACGCGAATCAATAAAAAACGAGTTAATGGACGACGACATTATTATCAATTGAACCGTTTATTTTAGTATCAAAAAATTTCACGTTTGACATGACATTGAATTGAATTTTATAATCAAATAATAATAAAATAAAAATAAGGTCGACCACTGAAAACTCCCATTCAATTAATAATAATAATAATAATAATATCCTCCCTGTCATGAATTACAAAAGAAATTATATAGAAAATACAAGAAGCATTTTGAGGAGGAATCAAACAAATATATATATGGGGTACAAATTTATGCCCACGTTTTCTTTTTGTTATAAAATCACAAATTTTTTTTTTTTTTCTTTTTTTGCATCCGGAGAAGTCAAGCTTTTTTTTTTTCATTTCATTTCATTTCATTATTATTATTATTATTATTATTATTATTAGAACAAAAGATTAAAAAAAAAAAAAGTATTAAAGAGCATTCATTGTAATGTAATTGCTGTAATTGATCTTTTCTAACAGCCACATGCGGAGCTTTTATCGTTTCGCCATTTAAAAATTTTTTTTTTTTTTTTTACCGGATTCCTTGTGACTGAATTTTATATACCTTTTATTATTATTATTATTATTTAGCTATTTATTTATTAATTTATAAGAAAAAAAATCACAATTATTAATCGACAAAACAAAGTTAAAAACGAAATTTTACTTTTCTCACCGTTTGTTTATGTTTTCTCTAAATCATACACAAGTAACCAAATACATAATTTTATGTTTTTAATAAATAAATAAATAATTAAGAAAATAATTAAGAAAGTTTTAGTTTAAAACAAAAAAGACAAATCGAAATTATTTAAGAAATGGAGGCCGAAAAAAAAGATTTTAGATAATAAATATAATTGAAAAGGGTACAAAACTTTTGTTTCTTATCGTTTGTTGTCAATTACAAAAATTTTAAAATTATAAAAGAAAATTTTTAATTGAAAACTGTTTTTACAAACAAACAAACAAACAAACGAAAAAAATGTGTTACAAAAAAAAAAAAAAACCAAAGGAGAAAACAACAGAAAACAAAAGCGAGAAAAACAATACGAAAAAATAAAAAAATAAATTTTCCATAAACGATCCCATTTTTTTTTTTTTTTTCATTCAAATTGTTATTAAATTTTTTATTTATTTATTAAAATTCAAATAAAATTTATTTATTTATTTATTTTTTTGTGATTGACATTTTAATTGCTTTTATTTCTCTCTCTCTCTCTCTCTCTCTTGTATTATTTTTTTCTGTCAGAAAAAAAATTTTCAATGCAGTTAAAAAAAAAAACTCATTCATAGTCTATTGGATATGTATAAATATAGCACCACCCCCACCACCACCACCACCATCCTCATACTCCAATTTTTTTTTTTTGACTATAAAAATCTCTAATTACTATTTCAATAATAATAATAATAACTAGGCGAAACAGTATAACCCAATATTATTATAAAAATAGTTTTTTTTTTTTTAACAAAAAAATTAAATAATAGTCTGATTTTATAATTGAAATGTTTGTTGTTGATATTATTATTATTATTATTATTATTATTATTATTATTATTATTATTATTATTATTATAACTGTTATTATGTAAAATTTTCATGTCGACGGGAGTTCATTTACAAAAAAAAAAAAAAAAAGGTACAAACAAAAAATCTCTTCCTTCTAAAAGATTAAATTGAATGTATGGAGTGGTTCGTTCGTGCAAATACTTAAGGTACACAAAAAAGGTATCAAGAACGTACACGAGTGAATGAATTTACGTCAAAAAAAATTTATTCCAAAATAATTTTTCCCAATTTATTTAAACAAAAAAAAATTTATAAAAGTAAATAAATAAATAATAATAATAATAAAGAAAAATCCATGGAAAATTTTCTTTAAAAAAAAAGAAAAAAAGGAAAAATATTTTACACGTTTTCAATGCGATTTATTTTATTTATTTATTTATTATTATTATTATTATTTTAGGTGTCATATTTAAACCGAATTGTGATTTTTTTTTTTTTTCAATGACCCTATTATAAATATAATAAAAGAAAGAACCTTTAAATATATATAATTTTTTTTTTAAAAGATCTGTTACAAAGTTTTGTAATTTAATATTATTATATGCGTGCAAAATTGAGGGAAAAATAATAAATAAATAAATAAATAAATAAAAGATTTCCTGTTATTGCTACTTCTGCTACTGCTACTGCTACTACTGCTACTACTGCTACTATTTCGCATACCCTAAAATTAAAATAATTTAATCTTTATTACAATTAAATTGTATGAAAGGAAACTAAACTAACAAAAGTATTAATTTACCATTCAATTCAATACGTTACCGTTAAAATTATTTTATGAATGGAGGGAGGGGGGAAAGGGAAAGAAAAACATTGTTATTAATTAATTTAATTATTTCCTTTGTTAACCATAATTACGAGGTACGTGAATTAAAAAAAAAGTTTTTTGGAGAAACGATGACAAAAATGATCCTTAACTATTACATGTCAAAATAATATCATTGTTCTGCTAATCATTTTATTTAAAATCCTCCTTACCTACCTACTTAAATGCCTACCAACTTTATTTTTGTTACATTTTCGTCACGTGATGATGACAAATTAAATTAAAACGGTTTTCTTTTTTTTCAACAATATTTTTTATTAAATATAATTTGAGTGAATATTAAAATTTTTTTTTCCAACTAAAAGCAAAAGTTAAAAAAAAAAAAATAAAAAAAAAAAGATGGAGATGAAGATGAAGCATTTATATTTGCAATAAAATGTCACCCAATCATGAAAAACCACAATTCAATATCCTTTAGATTCTTTCTTTATTCTTTTTTTTTTTTTTTTTTATTATTCATTCCTTTCTTTTATATTTCTTTTTTAAATTTTTATTAAAATTTTTCTTTTTTTTCTTTCTGAGCCATTTTCCTTTTTTTTTTTCTTTTTACAATGGAATAATTCTACGGTATTTTTCTTATTTTATTTTATTTTTTTTAAATCAATTTATTTCTTGTAGAAAAAAATTAAAAAAAAAACTTTTAATTTAATTGTTTAAGAAATTTAATAATAAATATTATTATTATTATTATTTGATATTTTTCTTTAAAAGTTAAAAAAAAAAACGTTAAATTAGTATATGTGTGTGGAATTTTATTGTTTTTAAATGAAATGAAGTTTTTAATGGGGGGTGGAGGGGGGGAGAAATGTCGAAAACAGACTGTTAGACATTCTCATAAAAATCAACTGGATAAATTTCATATAATTTTTTTCTTATAGTCAATATCATGGATTATTTTATGATTTTTGGTTTGAGAAAAAAAAGAAATTATTGAACATCATCATCATCACATTCCAAAGGATGAACTAAAAATCATAAAATAGACAACCGGGAGAAAAAAATTCTTATTTCTACACATTTATTTGTTTTAAAATTAATTATGTATCACACATTATTACATAAAGTTATTAATTAAAAGAAAATTATTATTATTATTATAATAAAATGTATAAAGTGTTTCTCATAGGTTGGAATCATTTCTCACACATGAAAATTTTACTATTATTAGTATTTCCCTGCATTTAAAAAAATTTATTCTTTTATTAAAACTTAATAGTTTGATAATTTTATTATTATTATTATTTTATTTATTTTACATAAGATTATTTTTATTTGAGAAAAATTCAAATCATTTTTTATGAATTATTAAAATTATTTCATTAATATTTTATATTAAAACCGTTAGAGACATCTGTCAATGAAAATAGAAAACACAATAAAAAATTTTCGATAATGAAAAAAACTGTTTCTCATCTACTTATTTTTTAATTTTATTTCTTAAAAGATATTATATACAAAATTTTAAGATTAAAAAAAAGAAAATGTCTTATATTTTAATTGTAATAATTATGGTTTCTGGTATTTAATATTTCTTTATTAAAAAAATAATTTCTAAGTAACGTCGCGATGGGAATTTATAAATCCTTGATTAAAAAAAGAAAACATTAAATTTTTTAAATATTGTTTTCTTTTTTTAATTATTTTATTAAAAATAATTAATAAAAATGTACTTCTTTAGATATTAATAGATTTTATATATTAACTTTAAAATAGTTTTACAAAAAGTTTTAAAAACTTATTTTTTTTATAATAAGTAATGTAGTCTAGTGCCACGTCAAAGAATTGTGATTTTAACTGCTTTTAGTGAATATGTTAATATTAAGATTTTTCTTGAGTGAGACTTATCAAATTAAATGTTAAAAAATGTTTTTTATGAAATGGTGACTTTTAATTATTGGCTTGACAACGACAGGCTGATAATGATGTTTTTATAATTAAATAATATAATGATTTCTCCAGAACCTGCTGTAGTAAATAAGAAAGTTAATGAAGGCAATAAAAAATCACCTTTGAAAGTTGTTAGCCCTATATTGAAAAAATATACGGGACACAGACAGGGAAAAATAAAAAATAAATTAAAATTTCCTCGAATACTTCACGGTGGACGTTCTAAGCAAAAAAAACAAGTTAAACCACAATTAAAGGTAATAAAATATATATTTTGTTTAAAAAAAGAATGTACATTTTAGTGTCAAATGTTGATACATAAAATAAATGTATGAAAAATATTTATTTATTTTTGAACTATGAGTCTCAATTAAAAAATTTTATTAATTTCTTGATAAAAATAATTTTATTATTATTCTTGTTTTGTTTTTTTTTTCAGACTATTTTACCCAAAACTGATTCTGGAAATGTTATAATTATAGAGCCTGAATTATTGCCTTGTGCATTAAATCTTTTGAAAAGAAAAAAAAAAGATGAAGTAGATAATACAAATGATGTTTCAAATGAACAAATGACTGATAATGAATCAAAATTAATAGATAATTCTTTATTAAAAGATAATAATAATAAAATAAGCAAGCCTAAATTATTATCTAGCAATAAAAAAAAATTGAAATGTTTAAGAAGCCTAGAATTATTGGAAACGGATACGTTTGCTTTCAAAGAAAAAAGGGAAGAAGGTAAATTTTCTTTAAATTATATTTATATTTATTTAAAAGTAAAATATTAATTTAATTAAATTAAACAATTAAATTTGAGACATGTCAATTTTTTATTGTAAATTTAATGAATTTTTAATCATTGCTTTCACATTATTTTCAGCTTTTGCCAAAAATTATCTTCTTAAAGTTCAGCAAAGGTTAATGGAGAATGATGAAAATCTGTATAATCAATTTATTGATCTTTTATGTAATTTTCAAAAAAATGGACTGACAGTCTGCGAATTATTTAATAAAATTAAATCAATATTTTCGATTCACAAAGATTTAATTGAAGATTTTGTCGCTTTTCTAACTCCAGAGCAAGCGGTTGAATGTGGTGTTTTTATGGAACATTTACTCCTAACGACAATGTCTGATTTTTTAAATTTAATTGATATTTATTTTGCAAAATCTCCTCATCAAATAAAAAAAATACATTCAACACTTGAATCATTAGCGACAAAATCTAACATAAGTACTGAGACTGTGATAAATTCAGTGATACCTTTGTTAAAAGGAAATTCAGTATTAAGAGACTATTTTTTACACATGTTGCCAAGTATGAAACCTCCTGATAATTTTTGTTTCGATTATGAAAAAATTGAATATCCTGAATTGAATAGTGATAATTCGGATGATGAAGAAATAATGGAAACAATTCATCTTCCCGAAGTTGAAGATCTCTATGGTGGGGATTCTTGTCCTTGTGAATGTCATGTAAATAAATTCAAAGAGCTAGAACAACATTGCGTTTCTTGTTCCTTAAAGGTATGTAATGTAGTGAATGAAGTTTTACAAAAAGAAAATTATTAAAATTTTTTACTTTCATTGGGAAAATTTTATTTTTATTTTATTTTCAGTACATTAACGGTAAAGTATTTTTACAAAATGGAAAATTACTTCGTTCAGCAAAAATAGTTTTTTACGATTACGATGTGAATTATCATAAAGAAAGATTAACTCCAAAGTTGTATCCGAAAAGAGGAAAGAAAAAACATAGGCTGTCTGCTTTTAAAGATGGATTATCACCCACGAAATCCTGCAATTTAAGTTCGGATGAATTTAAATCGGACGTCGAAGAAGATGATAAATTAAAAACAAAATATTTAAATTCAAAATCACCCAAATTTAATAGGAAAAAAAGCGTGTCTCCGAAACATTGCGATAAATATATTTCAAGGTGTATCGTTAATGAATGTAAATCAAAAATTATTAATTTAGAAGACAAATCAAATTTTAGTAAAAACTTAGACTCGTTAGTTGTTAAAAACGAATTCAAAATGTCGTCGGACGTAATAAGTGTTGTAAATAACGATTCCCCTTTAAAAATCGATAATAATAATTGTAAGGAATCGTCTGCTGCTGGGTCAAGTTCAAATTTTCAAGAAAATGAAAATTTAATTAAATCAAAAGGAATTAATTGTAGTGCATCGAACGGAGTCGAAATACAACCGGAAACGATAAAAAAAAAATTATATGATTCTTTTTTTACCGAACTCGAAGATTCGAGACTCGAAAGAAATATATCGACGTCACAGGATACGGAAAGAAGTCGATCACCTCCCGTGCTATCAATACCGGAAACGAGTAATTCATCATCATTTGCTGATTCTAAACCCCTTTTACTTTTACTTGAAAATAATTCGAACGAAAGTAAAAATTGTGCTGATATTATCGAAAGTAAAGTCGTTAATGGTGAAAAAAAATAAAAACAAACGATGATGAGGATAACGTTGTTAAAACTCGCGATTTTATTATAAAAGAAAAAGACGTTAAAATGAAATATTTACCGTGGAAAATAGAAGAGGATCGTGTTATATTGCAAACTCTTCAAGTACAAGAAAATTGCGAGGAAACTTTTTTAAAAATAGGAAAAGTTATACCTTCTCGTAGCGTAGAAGATATAAAAAAACGTTTTGCTGAATTAATGAACATTTTATACGAAATGAAAGCGAAAACAGAGAACGGGTATCAGTGATGATCTTTTTTTTTTTTATTATTATTTATTTATTTGTTGTATTATTTTTCTCGAACATTATTATTATTCTTATTTTTTTTTTTTTTTGTTATATTACGGTTGTTTAAATTATACAATATTTTATTTAATTTTTTTTTTTAAGTTATAACAATGAAATTAAAATATTTTTAATCCTTTTTTTTTTTTTAATGAATTTCATAAAGAAAAAAAATTAAGTAAAAAAAAAAAAAAAAAATTAAATTTTTACAAGGAAATTTTAATTTTTTAATTAATTAAATAAATAAATATATGTATTTTTTTAGAAAAAAATTTTTTTTTTTTTTATCGTTGATTTATTTTATTAATGTAAAACCTTTTTTGGAAAAAAAAAAAAAAAAAGAAAAAAATTTAATAATTTCATATTACGTACGCGCATGCGCGAATAAAATTCAAAATGGAGTTGAAATAAACGTTTCAAGATGGCGTAAGAACATTCATTTGAAAAATTATTATCATATCGAAAGAAATATTGTTGTGTTTTAGTTTAAAAAGGAAAATTTTTTTTTTTTTGTGTTGGGAAAATTGAACATGCGCATTTTAGAAAATTGAATCAGTTTTTCTTATTAACTTTGTAACCAAATACCGCTTACTGTCAAGGTAAACGTACTAATAACTAAAATTTTACTCAAAAAATACGGTTAAAATAATAATAATAATTTTTTTTTCCCGGCATGTCATATAATTTAACGGATGTGATTGTGTAATTTATTAAATTTTTTTATTTAAATATACTATAATCATTTTTCAAATAAATAAATACATAAAATTCGAACGATTTTGTTTTTTAATAAAAAATAATAAATTTTTTACATTTAAACGGGGGGAGGGGTTATGGGAAAATTTGATTTAATCGGAAATTAAAATGTCAAGTTATTTTATTTAAAAATAAAAAAAAAATTTACGTGTTTCCATATACAGTTAAAAAAATATTAAAAAAATGTGAATTAAAACGAAATGATATAAAAAAAAAAAATTATTTTTATTATTTTTTTTATTTTATTTTAATATTTTTTTTTTTTTGTAAATTTTAAGTGTCGTGAAATAAAAATAAATAAAAGTTATTAATTAATTATTGTCTTCCTTAATTATTATTTGTTTTTTTTAAAATAAATAAATAAAAGTGAATTGTGTGAAATTTAAAAAAAAAAAAAAAAACAAACAAAACAAAATAAAATAGAACATATCTATATATCTTTTGGGATAATAACGTAAAATTAATCATTTCCATAGAGGTAAAAAACAAATTTTTATTTTTAATACTAAAATTATTTGAACCACCGCCTTCTATTTTTTTTTTGCCGCTTTGATTACCGCCGTTTACGTCGTCGTCGTCGTCTTGTTTATTTTATTTCAATCGAATGTAATTTATATATAATATTTTTTAAAAAATTTTATTTTTTAGTTTTATTTTGTTGTTTTATTAAATAGTGATAGTGATAATAATAATAATTAAACGAGTAAGTAATTTATTTATTTATTTATTTTGTGGAAAATATTTATTTATATATATATATATATATAATCATTACTATTCAACATTATGTTTATTT
>NW_002987119.1:75389-78433 GCF_000006295.1 Pediculus humanus corporis
AAATTTATTATGTTTAACTTTTTGAAATTTTTTGATTTTATTTAAAAAAGAATAAAATTTTTGTTCTTTTTTTTTATAAAATCAAATAAATGTTTAGAAAACATAAAAAAAAAAATTTAGTTTTGCATTTGACGTATAAAAAAAGAGAAAAAAAAAGGATAAAAATTAATCAAAAACCTTTCTTTTGAATATTGTTTGTTTTTTGTTTTTTGTTTGTTTTTTTCTATAATTATTTTATTATTTATTAATTGAAAGTTTGCGTTTTTTTTTTTTAATATTTCCGACTCGCCAAATAATAAAAAAAAAAATCGATTTTTACTCAAATTACACATTAGAAGGAGGAGGGGGAAGGGGGGCAGGAGAAATTTTTTTATCATTTTTTTTTATCACATTAAATAAAAAAAAAAAATAAAAATTAAATTTAAAAAAAAAAATGAAAAATGAAAATTTAACGAAAAAATAATTTTTTTTTCATAATAATAATAATAATAATAATAATAAATTAATAAATAACTCCTTCGGAATACAAAATAAAATTTTATTTTTTTTATATATAAAAAAAAAAAAAAAAAAAAATGTCGACTACAGATTAATAAAAAAAATTGACAAGTTATTTTTTTTATTTTATTTTGTCTCAATTTTTTAAAAAATAAAATTTTATTTTTTTTTATTTTTTTCTCTTCTTAACTTTTATTTTTTAGGTCGTCCCCATAACGATAATAATAATAATAATAAAACTTTTTTGTCACGATTTTAAGTTAATTACGACGACGACGACCGACAACAAGTTTTTTTCATAATAATATTATTTAATAATAATTTTTTTATTTTTTTATTTAAAGTTATACTTAATGATTTTATTAATAACAAAAAAAAATTTATTTATTTATTTATTTATTTTTAATAATAACAAATTGATAATTTTTTATCGAACATCATCATTATTTTCATCACGATGGTATCATTCAATCATTAACTTTACCTTTTTTTTTTTTTTTTTTTTTTTTTTTTTTTTAATTTTTCCCATTAAATTTTTTTTTTTTATCAACTTGTTATTTCTTTAAAAAAATAATTCGAGAGTTTTTTTAAGTAAATTTTATTTTTTCTTTTTTCCTAATTATTTTTTTAAGGCTCTTCCTCCTGTCCTCCTTCTCCTCCTCATACTCTTCCTGTCTTTTTTATTAAAATAATCCCGACGTAAAAAAAAAAACGAAAAAAAAAAGATTTTTCTTTTTTTTTTCATTCTCTAGTTATTAAAATATAATAAAGTAATTCTTTTTAAAAAAAATCCATAAGAAATTATTATTATTAATATTATTATTATTATTATTAATATATAATTCACGGGATATCAATTTTTAAATTTATTGCTGATTAAAAAAAAGAAAATTTTTTTTTTTTTTTGGCTCACATAATCTTAATATCGTTTGTCTTCTGCTTTCGAATATATTTTTTATAAAAATTATTAAATCTATGTTTAATCATTATTATTTCGAAGGGGGAAAGAGGGAGGGAGGGGGCGAGAGAGAGGAAGGAAGGGGGAGAAAAAAAAAGTTTATTTATTATTTAAATGAATTATTATATAAAACGGCGTTGGGTAATTTATTTATTTATGCATACATAAGATTTATTAAAGTAGAAAAATAGGTTAAAGATAGGATACGTAAAAGCTTATTACATTCGATTGAAAAACGTGACTTTTTTGCGAAAAATTATTAAACGAAAAGATTTAATAAATAAATAAGTAAAGTAAAATTTTGTCTTTTTTCTTATGTACTTCATTATAATTTTTATTAAGTGTGCAACGTTAATTAATTTATTTTATGTAAGTATGCGTACATAATAAGAAAATATCGATAAGAGTAGTTTTTATACAAAAATTAATACTATATTATTACGTAATAATTTTTTACATTCGTGACTTTTCTGTAAAAATTTATAAAAAATAAAAAAAAAAAAAATAAATAAATAAATTTCTTATTTTTTTTGACATTTTTACACGCGATGTTGGATAAATATTATCGGTAGACATTTTGTTTTATTGTTAAATATATATAATTTATTATTATTATTATTTATATTTTTACAAAAATCAAATGTTATTCTCACTAATGCCGAACAGGTGTAAATTTAAAGGGAAAACAAAAATATACATAAGTACATATTATTTTATTATTATTATTATTTATTTGACGATGCATGTGGTAAACGTTAAACAATAATTATTATTTATTTATTTTTATAAAAAAGGGATTTTTTGTTAAAAATTACTTTTTTAAATAAAATATGTAAAGAAATTATAAAAACAACAAAGTTGTAAAAAGAAAATTTTCTTTTAAGCTTTTTCCAATAAATCGTAAAATAAATTAAACAAAAACTAAAAAAAAGCAGAAAAATTTAACATAAACTTTTATTATTATTATTTTTTTCAAAGGAAAAGCGGGTAAAAAAAAAAAGATTTTCCGTTTTTTTTTCTCTCTCTCTACATAAACATAAAAAACAATTAAAATTTATTTTATTTATTTATTTTTTATTCAATTTTATGCGTGTGTGTGCACGCACACGCACACGTGCACGCGGACACGCCTAAAAGAAAATAATAATTTACTTTTCATTTAAATTTAATATTATCTTTTTAAAAAAAAAGTAAATTTAAATTTAAAAATTTAAATTTCTTTAAAATTTAAATTCAAGTTAAATAAAGTGAATAATACATAATGGAAATAAATCTGTCTCGACAAACACGTTTTCTGTCAAAATAAATTTCCCCACTCAATTAAGTTAAAAAAAAAAGAAAATCTCACATTTGATTTTAAGTAATAAAAAAAAGGAAAAAAAAGGAAAAAGTTATAAATAAAATTTATAATAGTCATTTCACAAAAAAAAAAAAAAAAAAATTATTTATATATATGCGTGTGTATATTTTAAGGTGAATGTGTAGGAGTGCGTGAAAACGTTAATGTTAAAGCGTAAAAGAGAAAAAGAAGAAAAATTTAAATTGGAAATATTGCGAGAGTATTTACAAAATAAAACTTGAGAAATAT
>NW_002987119.1:78807-83376 GCF_000006295.1 Pediculus humanus corporis
ATTGAATTCATTTTTAAAAAAATTATCATTTAAAAAAACAAACGATAAGAATAATTTAATAAGTTTTTCTAAGTAATTTAATAAATAAGTAAATAAATAAATAAATAAAAAACCTCACAAAAGTGTTTTAATGCTATTAATTTTCGTTGTTACCCAAAGAAAAACAATTTTTGGAAAAGGTTATCTTCTGGCTACGACGACCGTTTTAAAATAAAATTTTATTTTAATGGATTTACAAAACAACAATAATTTTTTCTTTTTATTTTTAAATATTACATTTTAAGTTTTTAATTTTTTTGTTATAAACATTTGTTTGGAGTTTCTTTCTTAATTGTTTAAAAAAAAAAAAATTAACACACGGAAGTGACGTCACATGACATTTTCTTTTAAAAAGCAAAAAAGCAAAAGTTTTTTTATTTATATCGATTTTTTAAAATTCTTTCGCTACGTTTTTTATTATAATTATTATTTATAAAAATTTGCATTGTTTAAAATAAATAATAATTTAATGAAAATAATAATAATGATTAGTTAATAACTACGTTTTACGTTTCATTGAAAAAAAAAAAAAATGATGAGGATGATGATGATGATGGCGATGAAATTTTATTTATTTTTTTTTGGTTTTTATTTATTAAATAATTTACTTTTGCTATTTAATTTAAAATAAATGAATACATAATTAGAATCAATGGAGTGATTATATAAAAAAATAATAATAATGATGAAGAGATTTTATGTATGTTAATAAATAAATAAATAAAAAAATTAAATAATTTAAAAAATGTAAAAAAAAAAAAAAATAAAAAGTAAAAAATTTTTTAATAAATTAATTTGTTGCAAAATTCCAAAAAAAAAAAGAAAATTTTTAATAATAATAATAATAAGTTCAGAATAAATAAAAATCGAAAAAAAGGGGGGGAGGGGGAGTGAGAGGAGGGGAAAGAAATTTTTATATATACGAACGACGAAACAAACGTTTGCCTTTTATTTTTTTCGAAATTTTCTTTTTTTTCTTCTTTTTAATCTTAAATTTTATGTTGAAACCGTTATTACGATAAAATATATGGATCATTCTAGAAAAAAAAAAAAAAAATTAATTAAATAATTAAATAATAAAATTTTAATTACTCCTCTCAACTTTTTTTTTTTTTTATGTGCGATATTTAAAAAAAAATTATTATATTCAATAATTATCACTTAAAGTATTTTCCGGATAAAAAAAAAAACAAATATGGCGGAAACCACGAAAACATTGACGTTTTTTTAAACTCTTTTTTTTTTTAATTGTCATAAAAATCGGGTATTATTATTATTATTTTTTTTTTTAATAACAAACGTCATATAAACATGTTCATCGGGAAAATATATATATATATATATATATATATATATATATATATATATATATAATTGTATTTGAAATGTCGTTTACAGGTTTTTTTTTTATTTTATTTTTATTTATTTATTTTATAAGTATGTGACTCGGTTTAATTCGTACGAGTTTTTTTTTTAAAAAAAAAAATTTTCTCGAAATTAAATCAATTAATTTAAATAAAATATTTTTAACGGCATGTTTGAAAATATGAATTTGTAAATAAAAAAAAAACCGTTAAAATTGACGTCATCATAGAGATTTTTCCTCACGTCACTAATATCCGGTTAAAAACATCGAATGAATGAATATTTCTTTTTTAAAAGTTAAAATAATTATTAAATAAATGTTCTCTCTTATCAGTTCTTATCAGTAAATTTTTTTTTAAAGAGCAATAAAAATCCGGACGATGGAAAAACAAAAAAAAAAAAGAAAATTTCAATATCAAATATTTTAAATGTTTTTATTTTACGTCGTTTTTTCTCGCAAAAAAAAAAAAAAATTTTTTTGGGATTTTATGAAAATCACGTGACAATTTTCCTTTTTTTTTTCCACATAAAAAAATCGATATATTGAAATTTTTAAATGTTTTAATTAAAATTTTTGTCATTTTTTTTGTCAACCTTTTTTTAATAAAAAATATACAAAATGATAACGATGTTAATGTATAATAATAATAATAAAAAATAACGACTTAAAAAAACGTGATTGTGCGTTACGTTAAGTCATCTCACACACACGCACTTTTTGGAAAATTTGACTTTTTACGGTTTGTCATCATTTTAAATCTGGTAAATTTAAATTCCCACTGCGGGCGGCTATCATTGTAATAATTTTTTTGTGTTATATAAAATGCGGTCCTCCGTGATAATGTTTAACCGCATATCATTTATTATTTTGTCTTCTGCTTAATTATCTAACAAAAAAAAAAAAAATTAACAAAAAAAAAAGAAAAAATCATTTTATATAAGTTTTTATTAAAAAATAAATTTTTTTTATGTATTCACATTCGAATCACGTAAAAAGAGAGAGAGAGAGAGGGGGGAGAGGGGATGGGAGGGAAAGGGTATAAATATAATACTTTTACATTTTTTACCCCCCTTCCCCCTCTCACAGCAGAAAAGAAAAGGGAAAAAAAAGTGGTTTTGATTGACTAAAGTTGAAAAGTTACAAAATTTTTTTTTTTTTTTTTACAAAGGATTGTAAAAGGAAAAAAAAATTCATATTGAAATTTAAATATATTATTATTATTATTTTTTTTTTTCTTCTCTATCATTTTGAAAAAGGAATAAAAGTAAAAAAAAAAAAAGGAGGAAAATAACTTTTCTGAAAGGGATGACACATTCAATAAAAAAAAGGGAAAAATCATTCAAAAGTTTTTTTTTTTTAAATTTGTTTGTCAAAAACCTAAAATTCATGATAAAGTGCTATTTCTTTTACTTTTTCTTTTTTTCTTTTTTGACCAAACCGGAAAAAGTTGATTTTTTTTTCTTTTAGAAAAAAAAAGGAAAAGTGAAAGAAAATAGTTTTAAAAAACTGTTGAATGCCGAATTATTATTATTATTATTTAAAAAAAAAGTTTATAATAATTTCTTTTTACGACGTCAAATCGAAATTTCTTCCGACATTTTAAAAAATAATTAACAATTAATTTATTTGTAATTAAAAAAAGAATTTTTTTACATTTAACGGTCGTAATTTTAAGGCGCGCGTATTTTTTAAACGTAAAAACTTTTTTTTTTTTCATATTTTCTCTAAAATCTACAACGAGGAAGGGAGGAGGGGAAAAACAAAAAAAAAACAAAAACAAAATTTAATTAGTTATTATTTTAAAGTGTTTAAATGGCTTCAAGAGAGAATACTTTTTTTTTTTTTTTGTTTTTGTTTTTGCTCGCGTAAAATACAGCAAAAAAACGTTGCTACGAATTAAGAAATCTTTTCGTCGACGTGTTTTTGCGGTTTGTCACAAAAAAAAAATTTTTTGTCTTTTTTCTTTTTCTTTTTTTAATTTAATTGAACACCTCTCCTTTGTAGGCGGTCAAAAAAAAATTTTTTCCCTTGTTGTTGTTGTTATAAATTTTATGCTTGAAGTAATTTTTTTTTTATAAATTCCCCCAGGAATTCTTTTGAGTTTTTATATATATAAAAAAAAGTTTTTCCAGGTTTTTATAAAAACAAAAGAAATTGGAATCGATAAAATTTATTTTAAAAAAAAAAAATTCATTTCGTTTTATTGTATTTTTTTTTTTTTTTATATTAAAAAATAGTAATAATAATAATAATAATAATAAATAAATTTTTCACGTCGAAAGATTAAATTTTTTCTCTCTCTCACTCTCGAAAAAAAAAAGTAATTAATAATTTTTTAACTGGAACATTAAAGATTTCGTCTAATTAAAATTCTTTAATAAGTTTTTTCTTTTTTCTTTTTAAAAAAAAAAGTCGAAAATTTAAATTTTGATATTTTTCATCGAGTCAGTCACTTTTCTCCCTTCCCTTTCCACTTTCCCCTTTCACCCCCTTTCTCCCTTCCTCGTTTTTGACCTCCCCGTTTAAATTTATCCAGCCCGAAATGATTTATTACCGTTTTTTTTTTTATTTTATTTTTTTCATTTTTGTATATTTTAAATATTCGATTTTTTTTTTTTTTATTATTAAAATGAAAATTTGATTAGAAAATAAACTTTAAAAGCTCTTACAAAAACAAAAAGAGAGAGAGAGAGTGAGAGTGTGAGTGTGAGAGAGAGGAAAAAAGGAAGGAAAAAAAATTAAAGACAATAAAAACAACCGAAAAAGGCTTTTAATAATAAAAAAATTTGAGGTGCTTTAAAAAAAAAAAATAATAATAATAATATTTTTAATTATATAATGACCTTTGACATGGTTGGCGGTTTTTTTCTTCTTCTCTTCCCCCCCCCTCATCCCTCCTCTCGTAAATTTTTCGGTACTAAAAAAAAAAATTTCTTTTTTTATTTAAATTTAATTAAATTTTTGCGGTTGGTAAAAAAAAAAAAAAAAATACAAAAACACATAAAAATTAATAATTTTTTTTTTTCATTTTGGTTTTAAAGCAGACGACGTAGACGACGACGATGACGACGATGACGTCACGATTTTTAATAATTAAAAAAAATATATATATATTCTTTTTCTTTTTTTTTTCCTTTTTCCCAACCACCCAACCGACCACCCAT
>NW_002987119.1:83461-90542 GCF_000006295.1 Pediculus humanus corporis
TTTTTTTTTTTATTGTGTCACAAAAATCATTAGGAAAGCTACAAATCGTTTTTTTTTCTAGAAAAAAAAGGAAAAAAAAAATGAAAAAAGGGAAATTTATCGGGTTCATTTATAAAGTCTCATCGATTTTGCCCGAAAGGAAGCCTGGCTCTCTCTCTCTTTCGAAAAAAAATTATTATTATTATTATTATTATTATTTTACGTGGTAACCTTTTCGTGAGCCATACGTTAAATTTCTTATAAGTGTATGGGGGGTAGGGGGTAAAGTATTAAATCATTTCACCGAAGTGACTTTGATGAACTTATACATTTTAAACCTTTTAAAAAAAAAAAATTTTTTTTTTTTTTAAATAAGATGTAATCGATTTGTGCCATGAATACGTAACGATAAAAATAATAATAATTTTTTTTATAAAACCTTTTCTAACCTTTCGTTTTTGAGCGAAAAAAAAAAACCGACACGGAATTTAAGTTTGTAGCAGTAGTAGTAACTACTCTCCAAAATATCAAATTATTATTATTTTTCACCGTCCGTGATAATAATAATAATAAGAAAAAACCGTGATAAAATTTCCTTTTTTTTTTTTATTAAATTATAAAAAAGGGGGGGCGGAGGGGGAGGGAAAGTGGGGGGAGCAAGTTTTCGTGTTGAAATTCGACAAACGATTTATAAAATAATCAATATGGCCGCTGAGATATAAACGAATCGAAAAAAAAAAAATCAGAGAAAATTTTAAAAAAAATAACATATTGAAAAAATTCTATTAACGATTTTATTATTAATGATAATAATAATAATTTTTAAAGTAAAAATTAAATATATTATTATTATTATCATTATCATTAATATGTTATATAAAATAAGTGAAAACCATTTTCTGGTTTTAACGTTGGTAAACTTTAATTCTGGGGAATTTATAAAGTTTATGTTTAATTGTATATTGATCCCAAACTAACTTTTCTTTTTATATATATATATTTATATATATAAATAGAACTTTCTAGAACTTTCTTTCTTTCTTTCTTTTTTTTCTTTATTTCTTTATTTTTTTTTTGTGCAATTTAAAAAAAAATAAAAGTTTTTATTTATTTATTTATTATTATTATTATTACTATTATTATTATTATAAAGTTAAATAAAATTCCGTGACGTTACAAAATACTCCCTCCCACCACCACCTCCTCCTACCCGTTTTAAAGGAAAAAAAAAAGAAAAAAATTGTTCGTGAGAGAGAGAGAGAGAAAATTAAGGAGTTAAAAACAAGGACGCATAACATTAATCACATACAAAAAAATTTTTTTTTTTTTTTCACTTATTTTATATGATTTATTATATATTATATATTATTATTATTATTATTATTATTTTTTTTTTTTTTTTATAAACGAAAAAGGTAAAAATTATTATTATTAATATTATTATTATTATCGAGTAAAATTGTCGCGAATGTGTAAATATTTTAAAACTGTGGAAAACTTTATAGAAAATAATTTTTAATTTTTTTTTTTTTTAAAAAGGGGAAAAATGGCGCGAAGGACTTTTTTTTTGATTTCCGTTTTGAAGAAAAATTTTTTTGAAAACTTAAAATTTTCACCAGAGAAATTGAAATGATGTCGGAAAATGTCAAAGAAAATCCGAGCGTATCGATTTACGATCTGTAAATATATTTTTTTTAAAAATAAAAATGCGCTTTTTTTTATTTAAGAGAAAAAAAGAGTAGTTACGCCATTTCCGTCGTTATTATTATTATTATTATTATTATTATTATTTTATATATATTTACCATAGTAATTTTCGATTATTTTTATCGGTTACAACAGCAAAAAAAAAAAATTTTTTTTTTTGTTCTTCGTTAACAACAATTGTTATATTATTTCCTTTTTGGTGACGTTTTACATTGCCTAAATAGGTTTGAAAAAGGTCGTTTCTGACATCTGTGTGACTCACAACATAATGTGTTTCCTTCTCTTTCACACTCTCATACCGGACTACTAAAAAAAAAAAAAACGTTTGAAAAGCCCCTCCCTTTTTCCCTCCGCCTCTTCCGTCTCCCCTCTTCCCCCCTCCCTCAAAAAGGGGAAAAAAAATTTTTTTTTTTTATTTCGTATTCAAACAATGAAAAATTTACTTTTAATTTTTTTTATTTTTTTTTTAATTTTATTTGTTTATAATTATTTAACTTTTTATCATTATCATTATCATTATTATTATTATTTAAACAAATCATTAAAACGTTTTTTTTGCGTGTGTATAAAAAAAAAAAAAAAAAAAAAAAGAAAAAAGTTAATAATTTTTAGTGAATTTTTGGATTTTTGTCAAAAAATCAAAAAAAATTTTTTTTTTCAAAAAAACTTTCTCTTTCTCTCTCTCACTCTCTCTCATTTCCGTACGTATACTTTCTCTCTTTCTTTTTGGTACAACTTTCACCACTCATTTGTTTTTAATGTTTCGTAAATAAAGTTTAATTGTTATAAAAGTTAGTAGTAGTAGTATGGATGAAAAGTGGTAATTTTGTAAACACGAACGTGATTAAAAAATATTTTTAATTTTAAATAATAATAATAATAATAATAATAATAGTAATAGTTAGTCGGATAGTTAGTTATTTAGTTAGTTAGTTAGTTAGTTACTTTCTCAGTTTGTTTGTTATTATTTTATAAAATCTTATTAATAATTTAAATAAAAAAAAAAAAAAATTTTTTTCGGGTAGGTGAAAAAGGGATTTCCTTATAAATTATTTATTATTATTTAAATTATAAATAAATGAAAATTTATCGTCATCGCAGGAATAACGGAGGGAAAACCCCACCCTCCTTTATTATTATTATTATTATTATTATTATTAATTAATTTCTTCTTTTCGTTATTTTAAATCGTGACCTTACCACGTGGTAATTTTTTTTCCATTCTCACAATATTTAACTTTTAATTATTATTATTATTGTTGTTGTTGTTGTAAAAAAATCCGAGTAACATTTAAAAAAAAGCAAAACAAACAAACAAAACTTATTTTTTTGACATTTTTGTAAAATATTGTTTTTATTAAAAAAAAAAAAAAAAAAAGGAAAATTAAAGATGGATGACGTATTTATGCCATTTTCACTTGTTTTTTTTTTTAATTAAAAAAAAATTTAATTAATTAATTAATTAATGTATTAATAATTTTGTTTGTTTTTTATTTTATTTTTGTTAATTTGTGTTTTTTTTGGTTGTTTTTTAAATAATATTAATAATAATAATGATATTCGATTTTAATGTTATGATCGATTTATTAAAATTGAATGCAGGTACATGTATGAAAATGTATACTTAGCTTATGGTATCAATCGCAATATGTTGTTGTTGTTGTTTTTCTTAAAGTTTAACGTATTTTTTTTTTTTTTGGAAAAGTTAAAAGGGAATACAAGTGCAAGGGAATAAGGTAGGAGATAAGGGGGGGGCATGCGTGTGTGGCGGATGAAAGTAGTAGTAGTAGGAGAAGAAGGGGAAAAGAAGTGAAAAAGAAAAAGGTTTTTTTTTCTTTCGAGTTTTTATTTGCCATTCCTTCCCTGTCGTTTGTGAGTTTATTCGTTGAATTTTTAAAAACGTTTTTCTTTTTCTCCCTCTCCCCCTCTCCCCCCGTTCTCCCTTCCTCCCGTTCCAGAAATCATTAAACTTTTGCAATTCGTAATTAATTCCTTTCAAAAATTTAATAAATAATTTACCTTTCTTTTTCTTTATTAAATAAGCTCTCAGTTTACTACTCATTTTTGCTTTTTTCATTTCCTTTAATTAATAATTAATTTTAATTTTTTTCTTCCTTTTTTTCCTTTTTTTTTTTTTTTCCTTTTTAAGTATAAGCTGACTTCATTTCCTTTTTACCCCGAATGATGAAAAACATTTTTCATTTATTATTATTATTATTTATTTATTTATTTATTTATTTACCTTTTTGTACCTGCCACGTCTGGTTTTCGTTTTTTTTTTATTATTATTGAATTTTTATTTCTAATAAAAAAAAAAACTATATACTCATTATTTTATTTATAACTATTACATTTTTACCTTAAAGTTTCTTTTTTTGGGGAGAGGGGGGGGTAAAATAGGAAAAAAACATTAATAAGAAAAAGAAACATTTAAAATAAAAATAAATTTTTTTTTTTTCGTAAAATTGTTGTTGTTTCTGTTGTTTTTGTTTCATTTACAATTTTGTTGGTTTTAATGGTTTTTATTTGTTTTTTTTTTTTTGTTATGTTGGTAAAAAAGGTTAAAAGATTTTTGTTGGTTACACAAACAAAAAATAAAATTAAAATTTAATATTATTATTATTATTATAGTAAAAAAAAATTTTGTTTTGTTTTTATTTTAAAGTTTTTTCTTAAATTGAGGTCAGAAAAACAAAAAATCGATCGATATATAAATCAATAATCAAATTAAAATTTTTTCAAAAAAAAAAAAATTCGTCATGGAAAACTTTTTTGTTTTTGTTTTTCTTAACTTTCTCGTTTTTTTTTTTATAACAAAAGGAAAAAAAGTTAAAAAACACCCGATTATAAAAAAAAAAATGTACGGTTTATTAAATTTTTAAATAAATTCGATTTGTTTTCTTTTGTGATAAACAAAATACGACTGATAACTCTTTGTGACAATGTAACTAAAGTTTTAACTCTCTCTCTCTTTCTCTCTTTTTCTCTCTCTTTCTCTTTCTCTCTCTCTCTCTCTCTCACGAAAAAAAAAAAGTTTTAACAGATAAAAACCCTCCCTTCCCCCCAAAAAAAAGGAAAAAAAATTTTTTTTTTTCAAAAGAAATAAAATCAATAATGTATAAAAGAAAAGTTTTCGTTTTTTTTTTTTTTTATAAAAAACAAAAATAAATAAATAAATAAAAGGAAACGAAAATGAATTCTTTTTTTTTGTAACAAAATAGAGTTAATATTCCCAACTATTGTAAAGGAAAAACAAAAAAAATTTTTAATTACCTTATAATTTTCAATTTCGAATTATTTCTATTACGATTAATTATTATTATTATTATTATTATTATTATTATCATCCTTATAATTATACATAAACAACTAGGGAAAAAATATATTAATTTACATTTAAATAATAATAATGATAATAATAATAAAAAACTATTTAATATTCAATTCGTATGATTAAACGTGACGAATAAAACGTTGCCTTGCTAACGACGTCATCCTCATTATTACTTATTATTATTATTATTATTATTATTATTTTCATTTTCGTTAGTGGAAAATATTGGAAAATTTCATAATTAGTTACATAATACATTTTTTATATTAAATCACGGATTTACACGAGAAAAAAAAATAGAAAGAAAATGGTGGAAATGAAAACAAACACAGTTTTCTTTTTTTCTTTTTTTTTTTTGTTGCCAAATTTTTGAAATTTTTTTTTTTTTGGCATTTATCCTGATTGAATTATAATTGCGAATATTCACTCGAGTCTGTATTTTATTGTTATAATTTTCCACCACCGACTTAGATAAAAAAGGAAAAATGCCTACTACGTAAAAAAAAATACGACGTGAATTTTACTATAATCATTCATTTGTAAATTTTTTTTTTTTTTTTCGTGAATGAAATATCCCGACGGTGACGTCATTATCGATTAATTTAATTTTTTTTTTTTTTAATGAAAAATAATGATAATAATAATAATAATAATAATAATTTTAAAATTTTCTTGTACGCCATCAAAAGTTGATGATGGTATTTTAATGAAGATTGAAAGTCTTGAAAAGAACAAAAGATAAGAAGGAAAATATGAAGAAGAAGAAAATTGAAAAGAAACAATTTAAAAAGTAAAAGCACACGCCCGCCCGCCCACAATAATAAATTTAATTTATATATATATATATAAAATTTATTATAACAGTGTTCTTATCATTATTATTATTTTTTAGTTCGTTAAGAAAATTTTATTCTTTTTGTTTCTCGATATGAATTATATCTGAATATGCATATATATACATCACTAATTATTATTATTATTATTATTATTATTATTATTATTATTATTATACGTATACGTACATTATATGATTTTGATAAAAAAATTTAAATTCACAAGTTTTTCGCGGGTTTTTTTCGTCGTGGAAAAAGAAAAAAAGAATTTAAATTATACGAGGGCGTTTTAATGGGCGGTGACGGGGGACGGTGGCGGGAGTATTCATTCAAGTAAAATAATGATGATTATACACACGCGCACGCACGCACGCCCACACAAATAGATTATTTAAAATGAAATTAATTTATAATAATAATAATAATAGTTAGAATGAATTTAAAAAAAAGAGGAGGAGGGGAAGGGGGGTATTTAAACGTTTTAAATATTTAATTTGTAATTGAAAAAAAAAAAAAAAAAAAATTTTTCAACGAGTTTAACCAAATTTTTTTTTTTTAATTTTTTTTTTGCAATTTAAAAAAAGTTTTTAGGAGGAAAAATTTAAAAAAAAAAGTTAAAATTTTTGGTCGTTTTTGACCTTTTAAGGTTTTTTTTTTTTTTTACACTTTTAAAAGGCTCTAAAGAGAAAGTAAAAAAAAAAAAAAAAAATAGGGAAAAAGGTTTTTTTGATTGGGGAATTTTTTTTTTTAGTTTTAGTTCGAAGTGATTTATTTGAATTTATTGGATAAAATAACTTTTTTGGCTTACCAATATATAAATCTGTTTTTTCCCTGTCACAACTTAATTTAATTGTAAACTGCGACAAATTTCCCTCCTTTTTTTTTAAAAAAAAAAAACCCGCCTGTGAAATGTTTAATTCGTTTATCATATATACATATATATTTAATTTTAATTTTTTTTTTTTTTATCGATTGATAATAATAATAATATTTTTTTTACGTATGAAAATAAGATGACGTCATTTTTAATTTTTTATTAAATTTAAAAAAATTAATTAAACAAATATTTGATTTGGAGAAAAAAAAAGGAAAATTGAAATTTTTTTTTTCCGATTAAAAGAAAATTAAACGCGAATTAAATTTTTTTTTTTTACGCATGCAAATATTGTTCTAGAATGATTTTTTTTCCGTGGGGTGTGTGGGGGGTAGAGGTGGGAGAGGGAGGGAG
>NW_002987119.1:91009-107355 GCF_000006295.1 Pediculus humanus corporis
ACATAAAGAGATAGAGAGAGAGAGAGAGATAAAATTGCCTCTTAGCTATAAAAAAAAAGAAGCTATATATATACACAGACAAAAACTTTCAGCAGTCAAAACCGAAACGTTTTTCTTTCCTTCTCCCCCACCTCTTCCCCTTACCTTCCCCCTCCTAAAAAAAAAAATTTTCTTTTTCTTTTTATTGAAAACCAAACTAATAGAATATTAATAAAAAATTATAACAAAAAAAAAAAATGAAAGAAAAAAGGAAAAAAGGAAAGAAAAATTATTATTATTATTATTATTATTATTATTATTATTATTATACTTTTATTATAAGTTAAAATTTATTTAAATAAATAAATTATGAGTTTTTTTTTTTTTTGTTTAAAATTGGCAAACAAAATTATTGTTAAAGTTGCGACAAAACGTCGCCCCGATTAAATGTTTATGTCTAAATTTTTTCAATTTAATATTAGAAAGAAAAAAAAAGAGTTTAAATGTTATAAATATTTTATTATCTTAAAACTAAAATTTATAATAATAGTAATAATAATGATAATGATAATAATGATAATCATAATAATATAAAACTTTGTGGATTTTTTTCTATTTTTTTATTTTAAACAAAACAAAAAAATTTTTTTTTTTTATTTAATTAATTTTTGTCAACAATTTTTTTCCCTTACGCACGTACCGATAATAATAATAATATTAATGATACGCGTATTAAAAATGCTTTATTGTGTATTATCATTATTATTATTTATCACTCATCGACTTAACAATAAAATTTTATTTTTTTTGTTACTACTCCCGCATGAAAATGATGATATATGTTTATATTTTCACCTATTTTTTTTTTTTTTTCGGTCGATAAATTTAATTTTTTTTTTTTTATTGGGTTTTTTTTTTCACGTTCACTAAATTTTCTTTTCCCGACCCCTTTGCTCCCCATCCCTCCCGTGCCCCCATTTTCTCCCGTACCCCTTCCGCTTCCCACAAATTTTTTTTTTTTTTTTCATTCGAGTGAATATTTTCCATTTATGTGAATTTTTTTTATTTTTTTTATTCTCGTTTTCACGTTTTTAAATTACCTGATTGATTGATTGACTGATTGAATGACCGACGATGACGTCGTGTTAATAATAATAATAAACATTTCCGGTTAATTAAAACAACAGATTGTAATTTTAAAAAATTTTTTGTGTTATTCTTTGAAATTTTGGTTTTTGGAATTTTTTCAAAAAATAAAATAAAAATTATTATTATTATTATTATTTAGTTAAAAACGCCGGAGAGATTAAACAAAAAATAAATACCCGAATTCATAAAATATACGAAAATGTGTAATAATAATAATAATAATAATAATAAATGTAACGTAATATTTATGAATATGGTGGCTACAGTGGAGTTTAAAAAAAAAAAAAGGGTTTTTGTAATTATAATTAAAATAAGAAAAAGAGGAAAAACAAAAAAGAAAAAGGAAAAAAGGAATTAAAGAAAATTTATTTTATATATATATATATATATATATATATATATAAAATTCCATGTAGAATATATCATATGAGTAATAAGTAGGATATTTTATTTTTATTACTCTATGAAATTTTTTTTTTTGTTTGTTATACTCTAAAAATTGCAGTTAATTTAATTGTAATCAAAAGCTCAACAAAACCAACGTCGAAACCATAAAAAATTTTTTTTTTAAAGAGAGAGAGAGAGAGGGATGATATAATTTAAAAAAAAAAAAATTACTTTTGTTGAAAAAAGGTGATAAAAATTATTATTAAAATATCGAGGGAATGAATGAAATAATAATAATAATGATAATAATAAAAATTCAAAAATATAGTATTTATTTAAAAAAAAAAAAATGAAAAATCGCGATTTATGTTTTTTAATAACGAAAAAAAAAAGGGAAGAAAAAAAATTTTGCTTTTTTTTTTTTTAATACAGCAACAACAACAACAAAAACCAAACAAACAAAAAAAAGAACGAAAAATATGAAAGATAACAAAAAAAAAACGAAACAAAAACATTTAAATGCAACGAGTTACATATAAAAAAATTCAAACAATAAACCGCCAAAGCTAAAATCCCTGGTTTTTTAGAATCCCCAAAGGTAGGAGAAAAAAATCCTTTTTTTTTTTTCATTTTCTCTCTCTTTTCACTCATTTTCCCGTTTTCCACCTCCTTATTCCCCTTTATTTCCTCCTCTTCCTCCTCCTACTCCTATTTATTTCCTATCCCGATTCCCTAACTCCACCCCCTCCCCAATCCTCCTTTTTCCTTTTTCATAACAACAACAGAAAAAAAAAAAAGGGATGAATGAAATGGATCGAAAGGATTCGTGGCAGGAGCAATTTACGATTTTAATTAAACCTGTGGCTTTACAACAAATAATTTCATAGATATATAAAAAAAAAAAAATGGCGGGCAAAACCAAAAAATTTTTTTTTACAAAAAAAAAATAAAATCAATAAAGGAAAAAAACTTTTTTTTTTTTTTTCCTTTTTCAAACCGGATATTATAACTTTGATTTTTTTTTCTTTTTCTTTTTACTTTTAAATAATAAATCGCCGCAAATAAAAAAGGTTCAAAAAGGTAAAAAAAGTTAAAAAAAAGGTTTTTTAAAATTTGTTAATTAATAATTATTGGCGGGAAAATTTTTTCCTTTTTTTTTTTTTATTTAAATTATTTATTTATTAAAACTTTTTTCTTTTAATAATTCAAACAAAAAAAAAATTTTTTTTTTGTTGTTTTTTGAATTTGAAATTTATTATTATTATTATTATTATAAATTTTAATTAAAAAAAAAAAATAAAAAAAAAAGTAAAGAATTTTCCTTATTTTGTAAAATCAAAATGGCGGATCGTAATTTTATTTTACTTTTTTTTCTCTCTCTCTCTCCGTATTATATAAAACTTGAAAATAATTCGTGTATACATATATAAATAATAATATTTAAACTTTTTTTTTTCGCGATGAAGTTATTATTATTAAAAATTATTATTATTATTATTATTAAAGTTAGCAGAAGAAAAAAAAAAAGGTATGAAGAAAAGAAAAGAAAAGAAAGAAAATTTTTCTTTAACTTTTATAGTAAATCAAAAAAGCAACAAGTCAAGAACTATTAAATGTAAATTTTTTGATGTTTCAAATATTTTTCCCTTTTTTTTTTTATATTTTTTTTAATCCTTCTCTCTCTCTCTCTCTCTTTGTCTTTTTTCCCATCTCTCTCTCTATCTATCTCTCCTTTTTTTTTTACTCTTCAAAGAGTTTTAAAGCAATTTAAAGTCTTAACTTTTCACACAAAATAATTTTCATCATCCGAGATCGTAAAACTTTTTTTTAAGAAAAGTTTTGTTAACTTTCGACGTTGTAGTTTGATGTGGATGGTGGTGGTGGTAGTGGTGATAGTAGAGATAGTAGTGATGGTGGTAGTAGTAGTAGTAGTAGTTGCGGGGGAACGCGACGACGAGTTTAAAAAAAAAAAAAAATGGAGAAAAAAAATAAATCTTGTGTATGTTAACGACGATGACAGCAATAGTAGTGGTTGCAGTTGTAGTATTAGTAATGGTAGTAGTAGTAGTAGTAGTAGTAGTGGTAGTAGTTTTAAATAAGAATTGATATATATATATATATAAATATATATTGGTTGTATTTAACCCAAAACTAGTTATGTATATATGTATATATAGGAAAGAATAATTGGTTAAAATTTGTTAAGTTCTCAATATTCCATTGAATTAATCTAATTAATTACAGCCTAAATACGGTTTTCATTCTCTCTCTCTCTCTCTCTCTCTTTGAAAAACTTTTTCTCTCAACTGTTTTTGAATTTTGACAGTTTTCATATTTATAATCATTATCGTTTTATTATTATTATTATTATTATTATTATTATTTTAACAACATCCGATTTTATTATTGAAAATTTCAAATTATATATTATAAACAAGGAAGGGTAAAAGAATGAGAAATGTTGCATATGCGTGATTGTGGTGGTGGGGGTGGTGGCGGGGGTGAAGGAGTAACGGATCCCTCCCTCCCTCCTCCTATTTTTTGTTTGTTAAAAACAACAATTGTTAATAATGATAATAATAATTCACGTAGTGTGTCGAAAAGTTTTTTGTTAATATAAATTATTTATTTATTTATTTATAATGATAAAATAAATAAATAATTTTATTATAAATATGATATATTGTTTTTCCTTCTTTCCTTCTTCCCTCCTCCACTCCCCCTCCCATCCTCATCCTTTTTATTTATAAATTAAGGAGGAATAAAAAAAAAAAAAAAATTCTTTTTGTTAAATTATTTAATGTACATAACTATCTACTACTACTACTATTAATATTTTTTTTTATATAATAATAAATTGATAAGAATGGATGATGATGATAATAATAATAATAATAATAATAATAATAATAATAATAATAATAATAATAATAATAATAATAATAATAATAAAATTTTATTGTGATTAAAAAAAAATATTGGAAAAAAATTAATTAAATTTTTACCGAAATACAAAAAAAAAATTTTATCCCTGAAAAAGGGAGAGAAAAATTCGAATCGAAGGTAAAAGAGATGGGAAGGGGAGGAGGAGGGTGATGGAGAGATAAAATGGAAAGAGCGGGAGGAGGAGGAGGGCGGTTAAATTTTATAAGTTGACCGGAAACAAAAAAAAAAAAAAGTAAAATATCTGGAGAAAGTTTTGCACACTAATATCTAGGAAAAAATTTTTTTTTTTTTTTTAACTTTTTTTTTTTTCTTTTCATTTTTTTTTATCTATCAAAAATTTCATCTCGGAAGTTCTAAGATTATTTCTTTTTTTTTTTCTTCTGCTAACAAAAAAAAAAAAAAAAACGAAAAAAAAAGAAAAAGTTATGTCGGTCGGCTATCTTTTAGCTGTTTTGTTATCCGACTGGATTTTTGCTTCCTTCAGCTTTTTTTCTTTTTTTTTTTATGGAAAGTATATATATATATACTAATAATAATAATAATAATAATAATAATAATAATAACCAGATTTTTTCCTTCGGGCTTTTTTTTTTTTTTTTTTTTTTTTTGTTATAAAATAAGTTGAAAGATGAAGACAATTCTTTTTTTTTTTTTAATGGGAATGAGAAAGAGATAGATGGATATAAAATAAAAGAGAAAAACAGAGAGAGGGGGAGGAACAGGGTGAGAGAGACAGGGAGAGAGAAACAGAGAGAGAGCGAAGTCAAAAAAAATAAAAAAAAATTTTTTTAAAACAAATTAATATATATAAAATAAAATTTACGTTTGTTATTTTTTTATTTTTATGTTGAAAATTTTAATAATTTTAATTTATTCATATTAATAATAATAATAACAATAATAATAATAATAATAATAACAATAATAATAATAATAATAATAATAATGATAATGAAAATTGGGAAAATATATTAGGTTTTAATTTAATGTAAATATTATAATAAGGGTAGAAAGAATTAATCAATCAATCGATGAATGAATGAATGAATTAAATAAATTTGATAAGTTTAATTTTTGTAAAAGGTCAAATCGATTGTTGTTGTTGTTGTTGTTGAAAAAATAAAACTTGTCGAAAATTTAAATTTATATAATGAATATTTTAAAAACGATGAAAATTAAATTATTTTGATTTTGTAAACCATAAATAAATAAATAAATAAATTATTAATTAATTAATTTATTATTATTATTATTTGTCGATAAAAATAAAAGAAGAGACGACGACAGGAGGGGGGGAAATAAAAATAAATGTCCATCCAAAGTTTAATAATAATAATAATATTTCAGTACAAGATTACCCATCAACAAATAAATAAACAAACAAACAAACGAAAAACGTATTTCAAGTTTATTTTAACTCGATGAAGAAAATTTTCTTTTTTTTTCTGTTTGTTTGTTTGTTCGTTTGTATTATTGTTCTTCCGGAAAAACAAAAAGAAAAACAAAAAAAAAGGTTTTCACCAACCTTCCAATTGAATTTTTTTATGTTTTTCTGCCAAAAAAAAAAAAAAAGTTTTTCTTTCCATTTGTTTGCATAAAAGAAAATTGTCCTTTTAATATTATCATTATTATTATTATCATTTGAAAAAGACATAAGCGTAATAATAATAATAATAATAATAATAATAATAATAAACGATTTAAATATTCCCTACGACTCCATATTGGAAAAAAAATTTTTTTTTTTTTCGGGTGCAACTTTTCGGTTCACAAAAAAAACATTTATTATAAATGCATTATTTATTATTTATGTATTTATAATAAATACATAAATGATAATAATGATGATGATGATGATGATAATAATAATAAAATAAAATCACCGAAGCAAAAAGTCTTTTTTTTTTTTTTTTAGAAAAAAATGATGTAGAAAAATAGTAAATGAAATGAAGTGTTAAAAAATATGACGCGATAAACAATCTAAATAATCAATCGTGAATCCGGAATTCTGAACAACGAAAAAAAAAAAAAATTCTGAACAACAAAAAAAAAATAAAAAAATCTAACAACAATTTAGTTAAAACCAACGAACTGGATAAAATTTGTTGTATATAAAAAAAAAATAAAATAAAAAAATTTTTGAAAATTTCGATTATTATTCGTTCATTCGTTCGTTCGTTCGTTGCACTTTTTTTTTAACGTTTTTTCCCCTACCTACCACCGCCTTCCTTCCACCCTCTCCCCCCTCAAAAAAAATTATTTTAATAAAAAATCCATAAGTTTCAACAAAAGAAAAAAAGGAAAAAAAACCTTCGGGACAAACCTTCGATTTTTTTTTTTTTTTTTTTGAAATAACGATAAATAAAAATTTGAATTGTTTTTTTTTTTTTTTTTGAGAAAAAAGTGCTGCCAACTAAATAAAAAAAAAAGAAAAAAAAATTATCGAATTGTATTTACAATGAAAAAAATAATTTTTTAAATTTTTTTTCTCTTTCAGAACGATCGAGTCGAATAATTTTTTTTTTTTTTAAATAAATAAATAAATAATAATAATAATTAAAATAATTATTAATTTTTTTTAAATAAATAAATAAATAATTTAATTTTAATTATTTAAAAATAAAAAATTTTTTCTCTTTTTTTTTTTTTTTGGTAAAATTAATAAAACCGTAAAAAATAAAATGAAATTAATTTTTCTTTCTTTTTTTTTTTTTTTTTTTTTTTGGTAAATGGAAGTTTCTAGAATATTTTTTTCAGTCAAATAAACTTAATTTAAAAATTTTCTCAACTGAAAAATAAAAAAAAAATTTTCTGTTAATTTTTTTCTTTCTTTTTAAAGTATAAATTATTATTATATATAAAAAAAAGGAAAGGAAAAAAAATTTTCATCTCTTCAGAATATTATATAAAGTTTTTTAAGAATTTTCCAGAAGAAAAAAAAATTTTCCTTTTTTTTTTTTTTTAAGTTTGTGATTATATAATAAAAACAAAGTTGGTGAAATGAGTAAATGATTTATGGATTTCAATTTGGCAATAAAGTTTAACGCAAGAAAAAAAGTTTTCCTTTTTCCCTTAACTCCCCCTACCGCCACACCCCCGCGTCCCCAACACACCCCAGCCCCCCGCCTCCACTTCCACACTTCGCGAGAATTTTTTTTTTTTTTATTTTTTAATTTTTATTCAACTGATGATGGTTTCATTTTTATTATTACCTCCATCATCATCATCATTATTAGGGGGGAGGAGGGGAGAAGGGCAGGGGGATAGTAAATTAATTTAAATGATTTTCTTCTTTTTCTCTTTCGTCGAAAGTAAATAAAAAAAAAATTTTATTCAAACACGTATAAATAATAAAACAAAAAGGAAAACAAACACACATTAAACAAAAAGTTATAATTTTCCATGTGTGTGTGCGTGTACGTGCGTGCGGTTGTGCGCGTGTGGGAGTGTTTTTCTTCCGTTATCATCATCATCATCATTATTATTATTATTAATATAATACATGCGTACGTATTTTTAAATATGTTACACATTATCTAAAAAGATAAATTTTTTACTGCTTTAACCTGTCAGGTAGAGAGAGAGAGAGAGAGAGAAAGAAAAAGATAAAGAGGAGGAGAGAGAGAGAGAGAAAGAAAAAGATAAAGAGGAGGAGAGAGAGAGAGATACATTTTAGATAATGTTTAATTAATTTTAAACGTTTTTAATCCGTATCACACAAGATATTTAATTTGTATAAAATGAAAATTTAGCATTTGGATTTGACAGTTTTCTTCTACTTTTTTTGTTTTTTTAATTTTATTTCCGGTTTCATTTTTTTTTTTTTACTGGAAAAAAAAATCACATGAATAAGAAAAACTAACAAGAAAAATCAAATCATTTATTTAATCCATACGAATCTTTACTTTTATTATTATTATTATTAATAATAATAAATGATTTGATTCAAATTATGCGGATTTGTTTCGTTTTGAATAAAAAAACATTAAATTACACAAAAAAAATTTTTTCCGTACGACATAAACAAGAAGGAAAAACATAAAAAAACATAATAACATGAAACTTTGTTTTTTTTTTTTTTTAATTCATGTTTATCATGCGATAAAAAATTTTTAAAGAAAATAAAAACTACTTTGATTTTCAATTTGACCTTTGAACTCTACTACCAGCTTACTAGCCTACCTTTACGCTTTTCCTTTTTACTCATTTCTTCCGGTTTTCCTTCTCCCCGACAAAATTTAAAAAAAAAAAAGTCGTGGAAAAATTTTTTTACTCTTTATCAAATATGCGTGTTTGCGTGCGTACGTGTGTGCGGTTGGGCGCGTGTGTTTCCTAATATAATTTTTGGGATAAAATAATTAAAAAAAAAAAGAATATTTGAGAGAAAAACCACAGGTACAGGAAGGAAAATCATATCTTTTTAATTAATATATATTTTATAAAATTTATCGTTTTTTTTTTTTTTTTTTTTTATCAACCGGAAACGAAATTTCTTTTTTTCCGTTTTTCTTTTTTTTTAAAAAAAAAAATTAAAAGTTTAAAACTTATAAATATAAAAAAGTTATTTGATAAAAGTAAAAAATTTTAAATTATCGAAACCGGAAATGAATTTATTTTTTTAAAAAAAATTAATTTTCGTGGTAAAAATTAATAAATTTTTTTTTATTTTTCGCGTTTTATTTCAAAAAAACTTGAATTTGTGCGTGCGTGAATGGGTGTGTGCGTGCGGGTGTAAAAGGTTAATAAAAAATGGGGGGGATAGGGAGGCAAAAAAAAAAAATCGATTTGTGGTGTTTTATAAATAATAATAATAATACGACATTAAAATATTATTATTTATAATATATGTTTGAAAAAAAAAGAAAACCTTATTTTATACAAATGAACCTTTTTCTTTCCTTTTTTCCTTCCTTTTTTCCTTTTTTTTTTTAATATATAAACTGTATATCAAATCGAAAAGTTTGCAGCTGAGCTCGTTTAAAATATAAATTATACTGAGAAAAAAAAAAAAAAAATTTATTTGACCAAACCTTTTTTTTTTTTTTTCAAGGACAAATTTACCCAATAAATTTATATATATCATTTTTTTTTTTAAATTTTTTTCGAAATGAAAAATATGCTTAGAAAAAGGAATAAAAAAAGGGAAATGAAAGGAAGGGGAGGAATCCAGGGAAAATTTTTCAATAAAACAAAGAAAGAAAGAAAAAGAAAAAGAAAAGGAAGAGAGGGAAAGGAAGAGAAAAGGTTTTTTTTCTAAAACCTTTCGAAAAAAAAGACACCACGACACGATATTTCGACATGAAAATTTTCAAATCACATTAGAATGCAAAGGATTTTTGTCATTTCGTACCTGAACTTTTTC
This sequence comes from Pediculus humanus corporis, assembly GCF_000006295.1. Taxonomy (NCBI): domain Eukaryota; kingdom Metazoa; phylum Arthropoda; class Insecta; order Psocodea; family Pediculidae; genus Pediculus; species Pediculus humanus. The sequence goes on from NW_002987119.1 coordinate 100,833, forward strand.
CTTTTTTTTTTTTTTTCGTATTATTTACCTTATACTATTTTGACAAGTTAATAATTTTATTTTTTATTTTATATATTATATATATATATATATATATACGTGTGTATATTTCTCTGTTGTTCGGTGTGGACGTGCGCGTGTGCGTGTGCGTGTGTGTACGCGCTCTTCTTCTTTTTTCATCCATACTTTTTGCTTATGAAAAAAAAAAATTCAATTTTAACTTTTTTTTTTTTTTTTATTCCGAGAAATAAAATAAAAAAATGAGAAAAAAAAGAAGAGGGAGGAGGGGAGGGGCTGGGGAGAAGGGGGATAAAAGAAAGAAAATGAAGATTTTTTTTTCTCCTTCTCCTCCTTCTTCTTTTTCGGTCCGGGGATGCTGCGTCGGTGAAAGATTTAAGCAACCAAAAAAAAAAGAAAATTTTTTGTTAAAAAGTTAGAAATTGAATACTTGGTTTTTTTTCTCTCTCTCTCTTTCTCTCACTCTCTCTCTCTCTTTCTTTGGTTTTTCTATGTTATCTATGGAAGAAGAGATAACAGTAAAAAAAAATAAAAAAATATTCGAGTGTAAAATTTTATATTTTATTAAATACCATGAAGAAATTAAATATAATTGGGTTTAGTGTAAGTTTCAACAGGAACTTGAAACTTGATATGTTTTCATGATCCCTCCCTCCCTCTCTCTCTTTTTCTTCTGCTTTTTTCCCCTCTCTCTCTCTCTCTCTCTTATTACAAAACAAAAGGTTAAATTTTAAATAAAATTTTTTATAGTTCATCGTGTTACACACAACAACGATTAAATTTCTTTTTTTTTTTTATTCTCATTATTCTTTAGTTTATCGATATATCGAAAATTGTACGATTATATTGTTTTGGGTCAGAAATGTTCATGAACGCGCACACCTCCACCCCAATCGCGGAAACGTAGGGTTTGTCGGTTGTCAGCTACATAATAACTTGAATACTAATAAAAAGGGGAGGGAGTAAGAGAGAGTTGTCGTTGTTGTCGTCGTTGTACGTTCGTATTAGAACAAACAAAATTTAACAAACATCATCAACAATGTGAATAACACAATAATAATAATAATAATAATAATATGTAAGAGCTCATTTCTAATTGTAAATATTTTACAATTCGTAGTTGTTGTTGTTGTTGTTGTTGTTATTATTGTTTATCTCTTCGTTTTTGTCTTTTACTTTTCTTTTTTATTTTTTAATAATTTATTATTTTTAGTTTATTTTCGATTTCCCCCCCCCCTCTCCTCAAAAAAAAAACGTCATTTTCGACTGGGAGAAGGAGGAGTTGAAAAGAAAGAGTATGGGGAGAAGGAATTTTCTTTTTTACGAAACGGAAAAAAAAAAGATTTTTCAAAAACGGACAGAAAAAAATATTAAAAGAGAGAGAGAGAGAGAAAGAGAGAGAAAGAGAGAAAAAAAAATTAATTTTCTTTCAAATTCAAAAATCTCAAAATTTCATTTTGTCTTTTTTTTCTTTTTTTAGTAAAATTAGATTTTTTTTTTTTTTAATTCGCATGTTTCTGTTTTGTTTGTTTGTTTGTATTCAAAAAAAAAAAAAAAACTCAAATTGTATTTTTGGTAAAAAGACGGAAATAAAAAAAAAAAAATTTTTTTCTTTGTTTGTTTGTTTTCATCGGAGGAATCGATTCGTAAAAAAATTTTTTTATTATTAATTCCACGTTTAACATCTCGTTGAAATAATTCAAAAATTTTAATTTTTATTCATTAAAATATAATTTGACGTGTCATTAGTACGTATTATGACGTCATGTACACGTACGTATACGACGTATCACGATCGTAAACAAATTTTTTCCAAATGATTAATATACGTGAGAAAAATTGAGAGTGAGAGTGAGAAAGAGAGAAATATATAGATTAGAAACGACGCGTGTGAAAGAGAGATAGATAGAGAGACAGAAAAGACAATAACAACGTGACAACAGGAATTGATTTATTTTTCAGAAATTTACGGATCAAACAAACGATTTTTTTTTTTTTTCATTCGTTATTGATTTGCTTTAATTAAATTTTTTTTTTTTTTAACTTTTTATTTTTTTTTTAAATGTCAAAACGTAATTCGATTTCATTTTTTTTCTTTTTTTTAATTTTGTGTAATTAATTATAAAAATTAATGTCGCCTTTCGTTTGAATTAAAATAAAATGAGAGAGAGAAAAAGAGAGAGAAAGAAATAAAGGAAAAATTTTAAGGGCGAGGTGGAAGTTAAAAAAAAAAAAAGATGGAAGAAAGGAAAACGAGAATTTTTTTTTTCTGAAAAGTGCAAACTGTTATTTGCTTCCTTGATTGATTGATTGATTGATTGATTGATTGATTGATTTAACAATCGATTTTGTGACATTTAAAATTTTTTAACGTAAAAACATTCTTATATACAAACACACACACATACACAGACTTTTCTGTTTTCTTAAGTTACGAGATTTGTTTGTTAACGTTTGTTTACGTGCCTGTTTTATTATTATTATTATTATTATTATCATCATCCTCATCATCGTTATCATCAAAGGAGTGTTCTTATCAGACATTTCCGGTTTTATTTTTAAAATTTTTTTATCCGATGTTTTAAAAAAAAAAAAGGAAAAAAAACGTCACGACGTGAATTTTATTAAGTGAAATTATTAAGTTGAAAGAGAAAATATTGTTTCGAATTAAAATTGGCATTTTTGAGTCAGGGCCGGGTTAAGGTTTTGGACCTTTTTTTTTATTTTTTAAATGAAATTATTTCAACGCCATTTTATGAATTTTACAATATTTTTTTTTTTGTTTAAAAGTATTTATTTATTTAGTTTTTGTCTCTTTTTTTTTCGTTAAAAAAAAAAAAAAAAAAAAAACAAAAGCTAAAAAATATTGCCAACAAATTGAAAAAGGTTGACATAAACAAAAAGGTTTGTACAAAAGGTCAATTTTTTCTTTTTTTTCCTTTTTTCTTTTTTCCTTTTTTTTTTTTTGGGAGAGTTTTGAGTAAATTTTTCAGTAAATCTACTTAAAAATGTTTTTTCAAGTCACGATTTGGTTTTTGTTTGTTTCTTTTTTCTTTAGCCTTTTTTTCCTTTTTCTCCTTTTTTTTTCCTTTTTTTTTAGTATCTTTTTAATCAATTGTTTTAAAAAAAAAAAAAAAAAAAACCTAAAATTTAATTTTATCTAAAACCACTGACAAAAAAAAAAGGAATCAAAAAAAAAATAAAATAAAAACTTTTTTTTCATTGTTTTTTACATTTAAATTATTAAAAAAAATTTTTATTTTTTTCTTTTTTTTTCTTTTCCCGCCCTCATTCCTCCGCCCCCTCTTTATCACGTTTTATCTAGCGCCACGTTTTTTTTTTTCCTTTGATTTTTTTTTATTATTATTAAAAACTATTTTTTTTTCTCGAGTTAACTATCGGTGAATTTTTTTTTTAGTTGTAAATAAAAAGTTTTATGTTTCTTTTCCTTTGATAATTTATTTAAAAAAAAAAAAAAATGAAAAAGGAAAAAAAGAAAAAGTTTTCTTGTACCATATAAGCCTTGATTAGAAAAGGATTAATTTTTTCTTTTTTTTCGTTCTTTCCTTTTCTTCTAAAAAACACTTGAAAGTTCTCACAATGTCTTTTATTTTATTAAAAAAAAAATATTTTTCGGATTTATTCTTTTTCTTCTTTTCCATTCATTTATCTTAAGAAACTTTTTTTTTTCTCGAAGGGGGGGTCAGAGGAAAAGAGGGGAGGGGGAGAGGAAAACGACAGGGAGAATTTAAGAAGGACGAAAGGAGTAGAGGGAAGGAGGAAGATGAGGGGTCGTTTTTTTTTCTTTCTTATTTTAATCATTTTTTACGTTGACGAAAGGGAAAAAAATTATTATTATTATTATTAATAACGACGAATAACGTGTCATTAAAATTAACAGTTTCATTATTTTCATTATTATTATTATTATCGTTGTTGTTTTTTTTTTTTCGTTTTAATTAATTTTTTGTGACTTTTTATACGTCAATAAAAAGAAAAAGTGTAAAAAAATGTTTTTCGACTATAAAATATATATATTTGAAGAGAAAAAAAATTTATTTTTATTTTATTGTATGTGTTATATATATATATATATATATATTTTATTTATTCTATGCATCGATGAACACGTCATAGAGTAAAAAATAAAAAATAAAATAAAAAAGATATTACAAAAAAGAAAAACCTTTTGTGACTTTTTATTCAATATATTTACTACAAGCGTCGTTTTTTAATAATAATTTTTTTTTGCTTTTTTCCTTTTATGTTTTTATGTTTCATTTTAATCATTTTCTTTACAGTGATAATAATAATACTTATTATTATTATTATTATTGTTTTTTTAAAGGGAATTTTAATTTCGTATCGGTGTTAAGTAACGATGATGAGTAATTTTGTTAAACGGAAAATAAATTTTTGTTTGTAAAAAAAAAAACCGTTAATTATTTACGAGAGGGGTTAAATTACATTAACAAAAAAAGGGGGAGAGGTGGGGCATTCTCTTTCCGGAATTTTCTTTTTTTCTTTTAATTATTAAATAATTTTGTTATTTTCTCCTCATAGTTTTCCTATAAATTATTTATTTAAAAAAATAATAATAATTAATTTCATTAATGATTATTTATTTATTTAATTTTCCGTCGAAATTTTTTTTTTCTTTTTTTTCCTTTTTTTCTGGTTAATTATTCGTAAGTGCAATCTGACGCAAAAAAATAATTATTAAAGGAAAAAAAAGGAAAAAAAAAAGGAAAAAAAAAGGAAAAAGGTTCGTTTACTTACCTTTAACAACATAACCTTGTATGAGTCAAAACAATTTTTTTGTAATATTAAAATTATGTCCGAATAACACGCAACGTCATAAATTTGTAAATAAATTTTTTTTTTATTTTTTACTTTTTTAAATAAAATATCGAGTTTAAAAAAAAAATGGCGGACAAAAATGGAGGAAAAATATAATTTCATTTATTTAAATATTTAATAAGTATTTATTAAAAACAATTTAAAACAAATTTTTTTTTTCTGCCTCGGAAAAGTTTTCCGGAAAATTATAAATCTAATTATTAAAAAAAAAAAAAAAAAAATTTCTTTTGTTTTGTTTGTTTTCCCATTGTTTTTATTTAAAATTTTTTAAATTGAAATAATAATGATTATTATTATTATTATTATTATTATTATTATTATTATTATTATTATTATTATATATTATTATTATTATTTTAATGAGAAATTCGTCGTAATTATAATTTTCTTTTTTTTTTATTATTATCAAATGTATATTGATAAACAATACCTTATAAAAAGAAAAGGAAAAAGTTTTACTTTACGTTTAAATCTATTTAAACATTTATTTTAAAAAAAGCGAGGGGATGCGGAAGGGGAAAGGAGGGAGGAGGAGAGGGGGAAGGATGGGGGTAAACAAATTTTTTAAAATTTTAGTCGGAAAATGTTTAAACAAGGGTTTTATTTTTTTTTTTTTATTTCTTAGTGAAAGGACACGCAAATTATGTTCAATTGGGCAAACATTTCGTGTTTTATTTTTGATTTAAACAAACGATAAAAAAAAAACTAATTTTAATTATAAAAATGGCAAACCTTTTATTTGCCCTTTTTTTCCTTTTTTTCCTTTTTTCCTTTTTATTTATAATTTTAAATAAATAAATTTTATAATTTTAATTACGTGTACATATATATACAAACAAAATCTCCAAAATTTTTTGATTTTTTTTTAATTATGTACCCATACATACATAAGCGTTTTTATTATTTATTTATTAAAAATACAAAATTAACGTTTTTTTTAATTACCCCTATTATTATTATTATTTATTTATTTACTCTATGAAAATAAAATAAAAAAATTTAATGATTTTAAGTGGAAACGATTATGTTTGGATAGAAGGCGGGGATGGAACGGGACGGGTTGAAAACGAAAAAAAAAATTTTTTTCCCGGAATTTTCTTTTTAAATTTACGACAATATTTTAAAGGGGCGCTGAGGGGCGGGGTCTGTTTGTTTGTTTGTTTATTTGTTTGTTTTTTTTTTTTCGAAAATTTTAAATCGCGACATTGATATTATTTATTTTTTCTAAAGCGTAAATTTTTTGTTAGGACATTAAATACTTCCTTAGATTATCTTCTTTTTTTTTTTGCAAACAAAAAAAAAAGAAAATTAATTAGTTTTTTTTTCCGTTTGTTTGTTTGTTTGTTCATTCGTTTGTTTGATTTTAATTTATTTTAAAAGAAAATCAATTATTCGTAACGAATAAATAGAAAAAAAAATTAAATGTTTTACGTGTGTTATGTATACGCTAATAAACTTTTTTTCTTTTTTGCATGTCTTTCTCTCTCTCTCTTTCTTTCTAACCTCACTCTATCTTCCCCTCTCTCTCTCTCTCTCTCGCGCTCTCTCATTCTCTTTTTTTTTTCTTTTTTTTTATTAGGAAATCAATATCGACCCAATTAGAGGTTTTCCTAATAAAATTATTTATGTAAATTTAAATTTTTTT
>NW_002987119.1:107909-109703 GCF_000006295.1 Pediculus humanus corporis
AAAAAAAATGAAAAATTCTTTTGTGGTTAATATAAAGAAGATTATCATGTCAAAATGTTGTCTGTCCACTAATTTTATTAAAAATAAAATAATAATAATAATAATAATAATAATTATTATTATTATTAAAAAAAGAAAGAAAGATTAACTTAATAAAAAAAAAAATAATAATAATAATAATGATAATCGTTAATCTTTTTTATTTTTTGGTTTTTTACCCGTTTTTCCTTTTATTTCAAAAAATTTTATTTTAATATCGTTATAATATTATTAATATTATTATCATTATTATCTTTATCATTATTATCGTCGTGAAATAATTAATACCGTTTTTCAAAAAAATAAATAAATAAATAAAAATAAAGGTAAATAAACGGATTTTATGAAAAACGAAAGAAAAAAAAAGAAAATTCTTTACAAACTAATTAATTAGATATTATTATTATTAGTATTAATATTATTATTATTAATATAATATCATCATTAATATTATTATCATCATCATCATCATAGTAAATTATAATTCGTTCATGAAAACATTTAAACAATTTTCTTTGGAAAATGGAAAATTTCATTTTCGTATATTATATATCTATATATAAATAAATAAATATATTATTATTATTATTGTTAGGCAATAATAGTAAAAGTTATAATACAATGGTGATAATAATGATGATGATAATGATAACGATAATAATAAAACATGAAATTGCAATGGAAGGTTGTTTGTTAATTAATGTAATTTCAAACGGAAAGGCTCGGAAATTGCAGAAAATCAACTGTCGGATTTAATAAAAACCCTTTCCATTTTTCCTTTTTTACTTAATTTATCTATTATTATTATTATTATTATTATTATTATTATTATTATTATTATTATTATTATTATTATTATTATTATTATCATTCTCGTTGTTATTAATATAGAAAAAAAAAATAACAAATTTTTTTTCCTTTTTTTTTTGTGATAAAATGGCGATGATAAGAAGCTGAAATTTTTTTTTTTTTTTTTTTTTTTTTTTTTTTTTAAGGAGGTAAACTCTTTATTGTTCCTGTTTCGCGTCAAGAAAAAAAAAAAAAAAATTTTTACTTGACATTTTTTTTTTTGTAAATAAATAAATTACGTTTTTTAATAATAATAATAATAATAATAATAATAATAATAATAAGCGTATCGATTTTTTTTTTTTGAATTCATACGAAAAAGGAAAAAAAAAAACCCCCCTGATTTTATTCCTCCCCCCCCCCCCAAAAATTTTGTACGTTTAAATTTTTAAAATCGTTTTAACTAAAGTTTTCCGGGATCAAAAAAAAAATTATTATTATGGGGGTAACGGGAAGGGACAAAATAGGAAACTCCTCCCCCATCCCCCCCCCCTCCTCCTCCGGTGGGAGTAAAAAATCGAAACGTGAAATTCAATTATTTTTTTTTTAACTTTTATTTATTTATTTATTTATGTTTTTTTTTTGGAGGTTATTTATTTATTTTTTTATTTTTTTAATAAAATAACAACAAAAAAAAAGAAAACATTAAATTTAATATTTCTTTAAAAAGTTGTAAATGGAAAGAAAAAAAAAGAGGAAAAAAAAAGGAAAAAAAAAAAGGAAAAAGTTTTTTTTTAAAGAAGCTGGAGAATTTTAATAATTTACTTTTTTTTTATGTAAAAAAAATGAGAACAAAAGGATGAACATGATTTTTTATTCTTGTCAGAGATTGTCAAGTATTTCTTTTTTTTTTTTTCATATAACAAACAAGAGAATTTTTTTGATTTTGATCACACAAAAAAAAAA
>NW_002987118.1:0-9078 GCF_000006295.1 Pediculus humanus corporis
TTTACTTTTTTTTTTTTTTTTTTTTTTAACGTAGTTATTACTTTTCCATTTACTTTTATAATACCTAAAAGTAGTTGAATCAAGATCGAAAGGATATTCCAAAATTCCTGTCGTAGGAACTCGTGCTCTTAATATATCTTGTTCCGTTGGTAAAAAATCAGATGATTCAATTCTGTTTAAATCATCAAGGTAGCTGATAAATGAAAAACCATTTTCACTTAAATAATATTTTTAATATTGACCCCATTTTACACAATGATAAAATGTTAAGTAAATTTTCAATTTCATATTATTATTACTCTATTGAATTAAAAACAGTTAAAAAATTATAAAATAATTTTCTTGTGCTGTATAATAATAATAATACTAGTAAAAAAAAAAAAAAAGAAAAACCCTCAATATAAATGAGTAAGAATAAAAAATTATTATTTTTAGCAAACAGAAAAAAAAGAGAAATTTGAAGAGGTCACACTGTTTAATATATTAAAGTTTACAAACATTGAAAAATTATTATGGTTAATATTTAGTAATAAAAACAAAAAGTTTAAATTATAGTTATTTCACATTAATAATGCTAACATTAAGAAAAAAAAAAAAAAAAAAAAAAAAAAATTGTAATGCCACATGCATGAAAACAATCGAAACAAAACCCCAAAATTATTATTATTATTATTATGAAAAGATATGTTGGAAAAACATGCAAAACCTTCAACCACAGTTATTTCAATATGCGAGCAAAATTTTTCATTATAAATATACCTAAACCGAATTTCTTCTAAATCAAATGGGTACTCTATTATCCCCGTAGTAGGGACTCGAACTCTTAAAATATCTTGCTCCGTTGGTAGATAGTTCACCGCTGCGACACGGTCGATTTCCATTAAATAACTATAATTTGATAATATTTTAAATTATTTCTCAATAAAAAAAAAACTACTTGTGGTGGTTTCTGTATGAAATTAAAGTTCATTAAACAAATAATACCTTTTTTATGTAATTTTCTCGAGTAGTATTATCATTTAAAAATATAAATTACACCAATAATTTCACTTAATAAAATTTGATTTAAATTTAAACAGTCAACTTAAAGTAGAATTAAATCAGAAAAGCAGTATTTTAAGTTTAAATTTTTAAAAAAAATTTGACTTTAAATGGAGCATTAAAACAAACTTACTATTTTGCTGAATCTGTTAATTGATATTCACGTCTTCTGTCATAACACTCTTGAATACCAGTATCTGCCCATAAGTCTTTAATAGCTTCCACGTAGGGACTTTCAAAGGTAGTTACAGTTTCAAAGTCGACAGAACGAATAAGTTCTGCTTTTTCCTGAAATAAAAATTTTACTAATTAATAATTTTATATAATACCACGATTTAATTAAATAGAATTTATTTTACTTATTTGTGGAGAATTAAAAAAAAAAAAAAAAAATGTTTTAAAATTTTGAAAAATCCAAATTTGAAATTAAAATATTAGGTTTCGTTAAAAAAAATAAAAAATGAATAAATATAATTGGATTAATTTTTTATTAAATTTTTCAATAATGCTCGAATAAATTAACTAATTCACAAAGCACAAATTGCTTAATGAGAAAATTATTAACTAATCAAAAAACTTACATTGCAAGATGAGCACCCATACTGTATTTTCAAAAGGTCCATAGCTCTTATCATGCTTTGCATGGCCATAAAAATGTTTTGATACACAAGTTTAATGAATCCTCTTTTATCTTCATCGGAATATCCTGCTCCATGAATAATTCTCATCTGCTTAATAAAGGTAGATTTACCAGATTCACCAGTCCCTTAAAAGTACAATAAATAATTAATTGCAAATTATATTTTAACAGTGAAAAAAAATAACTGAATTTTAAAATTATAGTTATTTTATTTTATATATATGTAGTGCAAGTAATGAGACTCATTACCATTTTATAAATATTCAAAAACCAGTATTTCTGCATTTGTATTAATATTGAAATTTTACATAAAAAGTTTAATCCAAAAAATATATTGTAAAACTTGAGTTATCAAAAAAATGCAACATTGTTTTAATAAGTTATAATAATGATAATAAATCTTGCATTTCTCTGAATGGAAGAAATTTTTGACAAATAAAATCAAATTTAAAAACAGGAAAATTAAAGTTTTTTAAATAAACCGTTCTTACCGAGCAACAATAACTTAAGTTCTCGTCTAGCATCTCTTTTATCTTTTCTAAGCTGCCTTTCTATTTCTTGATTTATTCTTTTTTGTTCTTTAGCTTCTTCAGATAGACAACACGCCATGTTTGTTGGGAGGGCCAGCCAATATTATACGAATTGGCAACTCAAATATGCCGTTTTATTAAAGTTGGGAGTACGGCGCCTTCCCAAACAATTCCTATGTTCTAAGACGCATTTATCGCAATTTCTATTACCTTTTACTTTATTTTTTTAAACTCATTTCTAAACATCACAAGTAACTTTTAAATCCGGTGACAGACTTCTCCTGGGTGTGGTACAACAGACGACGCGGATGTTGAATGATAATCAAAATGGCCGACAACTAACTCGCATTGCCTCCTAACATGATAATTAGTATTTATAATATCCGTGAGTAATATGTCTTAAGCTATAAATCTAATTAAATTTTTTTTTACATCGGGCTTTCACTAAAGACTTCTAAGTCAAAAGGCTAACGTTAATGAGATTAAAAAAAGACCTGCCTTTGGCAAACTAGGGAGCATGCTCAAATCCAAAGAACGAAATATCTGTAACGTCTTTATTTATAAGGAAAAAATTTGTTTTTATATATATATATATATATCAATAAAAAACGAACAATAAACAATACATGATTGATCATTATTCCAAAAAAAAATTTTTATATTTAAAAATGTATACCCACATAATTAATAGCAAAAATGGTGTATTGTATTCTAGCTTATAAAAATCGACACCAGAACTTTAAAAACTAAATGCCACAAAAATGTATTTAATAATAATTACAATTTTTAAGTTGGAACTAGAACCCATAAAGTCTTATTATTTACCAAAACTGATATTAAAATTTTATCATTATTACAAGAAAAGTTTTTTAAATAGTTATATGAGAACTCTAGTAACGAATAAATAATAAATGTATAGTTATTCCAAAAAGTATAAAAACTTTAAACCAAAAAATAAAATTATTTGAAACAAGATTGTCATTTTCAAAATAATATTTAATACATAAATAAAATTTACATCTAATCAAATAAGCAAAAAATGAATGAAAAAGTTATGACCTCACTAAATCAGATATTACCATATCAAAAAAATTTTTAATGATTTTTGCAAAATTGAATTTTTGTCTTTCGAAAAACCATTCAATTTATTTAAAATTTTACGAGTGAAATAAATCAATCCCATTCTCCTTTTCAAATCAATTTAGTTTAAGTCAAAGTAAAATAGAAAAAAATTCGTAAGCCGTAATCAATATTGAAATGTTTATCTTTTTTTATAATTCAAACCAAAAATTAAAGTAAATTAAAAAGTTTTAAATCATAATTTAAAATAAAGTTGGTTTTTTTCTCTCTCGAATTATTCAAATTTATAATTAAAGTAAACGAATTTTAATAAACAACGATTCTGATTTGAAAAAAAAATTTGTTTGATTTTTATTTTTAAAACTATTATTCTGAAAAAAAGAATAGTCGGCGTCGTTAAATTTTTTTTTTAAAACTTTTTTTAAAAGAAAGTTTCAAAAAGTTTTTTTAAATTATGTACCTCTATGGTCCGTTCAACTCTACTAACTCCTATGGTTAGAATGTATTGTTAATTTCTCATTGACATACAGATATAAAATATATCAAATTTTTTTTAAAAACAGTTTAATACTCCTGTTAAAATCGGATTTTTTTTTTTTTTTTTTTGTATTTACGTTAATAGTGTTCATAAATTATTTTTTTAAAAATGGCAACTGCTTTAGAAAACCTGGAATCTCAATTGGAGATGTTTACTGAAAATGTAAGACAAATAAGAATAATTGTTAGTGATTTTCAACCACAGGGTCAAAATGTTTTAAACCAAAAAATGTAAGTCAAATGATTTTTTTTTTTTTTTAATAGGAATTTTTATATTACTAATGATATTATGTTGTTAACTTTTATTTACCTTCAATTGACCTATTTTAATAATTGTCTTTTCTAACCTAAAATGTTTTAAAATATTATATTGTATTTGAAAATGAATTTTTTTTTTTTTTTTAGTCAATCTTTGGTTCATGGTTTGCAAGAGATTGATAAGCTTAAATCACAGGTTCAAGAAGTACATGTACCATTAGAGGTTTTCGAGTAAGTCATTAAAACAACTTTTTTTTTTTTTTTTTTAAGTATTATTCCAAGCATTTTAAATAAATTTCTTTGCTTTATAGATATATTGATCAAGGAAGAAATCCACAATTGTACACAAAAGATTGTATAGAAAAGGCTCTTACAAAAAATGAACAAGTTAAAGGAAAAATTGATGCTTACAGAAAATTTAAAGCGCATTTATTAGTCGAATTAAATGCTGCTTTTCCCAATGAAATTACCAAATATCGAGCTATTAGAGGAGATGAAAGAGTTTTATCTATTCCTTAAATACATATATATATATATAGTTATTTATTATTTACTCATACTGAAATTAAAATTAAATTATTAAGTTATTTTATCCTATTTGTAATTTTAAGTAAAACTATTGTCAGTCAAGAAAACTTGTAAAAAAATATTTTGAATTTGTAAAACTGCATTTACAATGACATTGATTACCGTCATCGAAAATTTTACATATTGTAATAATTTGTTTATAATTGTACTAAAAATTTTTTTCACACATTCTGTCGAAAGTCATTTTTGTATGTCTAAAGTGTTTTCTGTCTGTTAGTGAAAGAAAAAAATTAAACATATTATTATAGTTATTATTAAACACAATTTAAACAAATTTTTTTGTGGAAAAGAGAAAAATGAAATTATACAATTACAAAATTTTTTTTAAAAAAAACTTGTAAGATGAACAATACAAGGTTTTCTTGAAAACATATAAAAAAAATAATAATGTATTTAAAATATAAATCATATTTTTCATTAAAATTGTATTTAAAAACATTTTTTTTAATAATAATTGTAAACTATTTTTTAAAAATATAATTTAAATGTAACTTTTATTGAAGTTCACAAAATGCATTTTATGACAATTTTAATTAAAGTAATTTATAAATTTAAAAATTATTTTACAATCAATCACAAAATCCATCATTTTGATAACACCATTGAGGTTGAAGTAATTCTGTTGGACCTTCATTAGAAAGTCTTTCTCTGTGGTGGTTCATTCTAAATTGTGCATCAATCCAATCTCCTGAAGGATTCGACCATAAACGTTCTGCTAAAGCCGAAGTTCTGGGCCATAATCGATGTATTACGTTATGATTATCAATTTGTTCTGTCCTAAAAAAAAAAAAAAATAAATCAGAATTTGAATTTTTTTTTGGATGTAATTTTCAAAAACGTTTGTTTAAGATTTTTGGAACCAATTAATTACCAAATAGCAGATTCACTGCCCAAAATTAATTTTTTATTTTCTTCATTTAATTGAATTCCTAAATTTTTAGCAATTTGGTATGGTGAATGTTTGTACACCTTTCTCCAACTAATGTAAGGAGAACACCAATTTTGTTCAGCACTTTTAACCCATCCTGGTCCTCTGCAACAGAAAATAATAAATAAATATTTTTATTTTTAATTTTTTTTTAATATTTTCTTTCTAATATAAAATTTTCTTACCCGCAATCAAAATAAAGTTCATCATAATTTGATAATATTATTTTAAATTTATTATTCAATAAGGATTTTATTGTTTGATCAGTTTTTAATGTCCATACTTGAATTATGTAATCTTCTGGACGTATGTATTTACCAATATTTTCTGGATTTGTTAAAGTGCTAGTCCACAAAATTCCTTGAGGATGAACATCTTTTTTAGTTTGTCTTAATTTTTGTAATGCTTTATATTGATATTCGCTCCAAAGTTTGACATATCCTGAATCAGTTAGAGGATATTTATGATTTACCATCCATTGTTTAATTCTGGTTGTTGAATTCCAACAATTTATATTTACCTAAAAATATATAACAAAAAAATTTTTTTTAAAAAGAGTTTAAAAACTTTGAAATGAGATAAAATTAATATTTATTCAAGTATCTTCACCTCATCTCCTCCTAAATGAAACAAATCTGATTGAAATAAATCAACATATTCTTTAAAAATTGTTCCCAATATTTCATAGACTTTTTCATTTGTGGGATCAAGTTGTCCACATGGAGGTTCCACACAGTATTTTCTCCATGGCTGCCATTTAAAACAAGTTATCAGATCTGATCCTAATGCTGACCATCCTTCACCAACGTGTGCTGGAGCATCGAATTCTGGAAGAACTCTTATTCCTAAACTTTGACCATGACTCACTATTTTTTTTATATCATCTTGGGTGTAAACCTAAATAATAAAAATTATTTATATAAATTTTTTAAGAGCTCAAAAATTCAAGCTCAGCATAGGCAACAATTATTTTGTTTTAAACAAAAGAAAAGAAAGAAATAGATTGTTATGTGTCTAACTTGATTTTCCGAATAAGCTCCATTTTGACTTAATTCTGGATAAGCTAAAGAAACATATGGAAAACTTTGAGAATCAGTTATGTGCCAATGAAATGTATTTAATTTATCCATAGCCATAATGTCTAAAATTTTTAAAATATTTTCCGTTGATATAAAAGATCTAGCTGTATCTAATAATATTCCTTTAAATAAACAAAAAAAAATGGTTTTATTTTAATTAAAATTATTAATAGAACAAATAAAAATTTATAATTTATATACCTCTGTGTGTAAATATTGGTCTATCAAATATAGTGGCTTCATCGACCATTTTGTATGTTTTATGTATATCATCATAAAAAATTAATTGACTTAACGTTTCTAATCCATGTCGTGCTCCTAAATAATTATTAGCTTCAATTGTAATTTGAACCTTAAAAATAATTTTTAATATAAATAAAAAATACTAAATAGTTGTAATTAACATTTAATATAAATTTACTTTATTTAAACTTGTCGGTGGGATTATTTGAATTTTATAACTTTCGTCGACATTTGTAGAAAAAACCGTTACGTTTGTATCAACTATATGAAATTGTATATAAACATCAAATAAAACATTTTTAATTTCTTTTTCTCCACCAATTTTTTTTATTTTATACAAAAAACGATTTTGTGCTTTGGTCAATAAAGTAGACACACTTGTTGGTACTTCATTTTGATATTCAAAATGTATTTTATCAACATTTATCTAAAACAAATTTAAATTTTTTTTTATTAATAATGATTAATTGTATTCAAGTTGTTACTGTTTAGAAATTTGTTTTAATAAAAAAAAAATTGGTTTTAATTTTTCAAATGGTTGTTAAAATATTTGTTAAATTTATGACAAAGCGTATTTAATATAAAATTTGATATATGAATATTTTAGTTTTAAAAAAAACAAAATAAAATGATATAAAATTTAACTTACTTGAGATGTTGTATTGCCTACATAAAATGGGCCTGTTGGCTTTGGCCACAATCCTCCATATTTGAGACATTTTACTTTACATTCTTGAATACTAATTGATTTTTCAAATAAATCAATTTCTTCTTTTACACATTTATTATCGTAGCAATTCCACGTCCTATAACTAAATAAAATAATTTTATTTTTATTAATTAAATTAAT
This sequence comes from Pediculus humanus corporis, assembly GCF_000006295.1. Taxonomy (NCBI): domain Eukaryota; kingdom Metazoa; phylum Arthropoda; class Insecta; order Psocodea; family Pediculidae; genus Pediculus; species Pediculus humanus. Next base: position 7,775 of record NW_002987118.1, read on the forward strand.
TTTATGTTAGTGTGTTTGATAATAATGTACTTACCCTCTTATTAATTGCGTGGGAGCCACGACAACAAATACAATTATCAATGTTAACAAATTGAAAAAATACATTTTTTTTTTTTTAAACTGATAAACAATATCATTAGATTAATTAATTAATTTTATTTATTTATTTATTTTAAAAAAATCAAAATCAAATAAAACATACAAATTTCTTTAATTTTTTTTAACAAAATGATTTATTGTACTTTCTAAAAAAAAAAAAAAAAAAACCAAATTAATGATAAACAATTTTTTTCTTTTTTTCTCAGGTAAATAAATTTTATCAATTTTATCACAAAACAAAAAAAAAAAACGTTAACTTACGGTTAATTTTTTTTTTTTTTTATTAATTTTCTTCGTTTTTAATTTATAAATTTAATATTAAATATTAAACGATTGTTTTATGGTTAAATAAGTTGGTCGTTAACTTGTAAAAAACAAGTATTACTAGGTATTTAATTTACTTTGTACACCTGGATACCTACTTTTAAACCTAACGACTACTACTACTACTACTACTCGTTTCAAATTTTTTTTTTTTGAATTTATTGCTTATTTTTAACGTATTTTTAAATTCCATTTTTTCAAAATGTTTACGCGTAAATTGATGATAATTAAAATTTTATTTTAATTTATAAAAAAAAAAAATGATTACAGTTACACTTAATTATACACACACGAAAGTAAAAATTAAATTGTAAACAGAAATTAATTAATCAATTTTGTTAAATAACCTGATACATTTTTAATTAATAACCTATCCGACAAAAAAATATTATTATTTTTTTTTTATATCTGTTTAATTACTAAAACACATTAAAAGTTATTAAAAATTCTTAAAAATTCAAACAGTTAACGTATTTTTTAGCAATAGTTGGATCTAGTTTTTCTATTTCTCGAAGTTTCGCAGCAATTTCTTGTTTCATCGTGAATTCATATTCTTTTCTTTTACCAAGACCTTCCATATCATTCAAAAATTCAATTCTATCTTGTATTTCAATAATGAGTTCATCGATACGTTCTTCCGGAGTTATCATTTTTGAACTTCCGGTAGTTACTTTTTTTGATGTAACGCTATTCGTTTCCTGTCCAGGTTTTATATTTTTACCATAAACCATTACATTTTGTAATTTTTCTTTTTCCTTTTCCCAATCAACTGAAAAAAAAAATCAAGCGTCTGTAAAGGGAATTTTTGATGATTCATTCATATACAAAATTTATTATTATTTTTTTTTTTTTAGGTACTTGTTTTTCCAATAAACTGATAT
>NW_002987118.1:9717-12931 GCF_000006295.1 Pediculus humanus corporis
ACAACATGTTGTTGTTGCCTTGGAGAAAAAGTGATGGAGTAAATAATTGCTTTCGAAAATTCCCCTCATTTACATTGAAAACGCTCTCTGACACTTTCTTTCACTTTTGTTTTTTTTTTTTTTTTTATATAAAAATATTCTATGATAATAACTTACTTTCATTTTTAATTAAAAAAAAAAAATATTAATAATAATATTAGTTGAAGGACTATGGTTACATTTACATTTTCTTTATTTGTTTTTTTTTTTTTTTTGGTTTAAATTTTATTTATGTTACACATCCGTTAAAAGTGCATAAAAATTGCAATTAAATATTTAAAGCAATTACATTTAATTTTTTTTTTTTAAAAATATTGACATAAAAAAGTGAAAAAGTAATTTTGTACGTGATTTAAAATTAAATTGATGCTCCTGCATTTTGAATAATCGTTATAAGTCGATCCATGTCATGGGTGTCCAATCCGGAATTCACTATTACCAACCTAAAAAAGTTTGGAAGATGTCTTAGAGGTTGGTAAGTTATCATCATGGAGCCATCTTTCATCATTTTTTCTTTCATTCGAGGAGCGACCTGTAATAATTTCAAAGAAAATGTAATTATCGTAAGAAAAATTAATAAATTAATAAAAATTTTTTTACCTTGTTTAAATCATCATTATTATATTTTGAATTTTGAAGTCTAGGAGGTATGTACCAAAAACAAATATTTGTACACTCGGGTTCAGATAATACAAGTTGAAAATCAGGTTTATTTTCGATGGATTTTTTAAAATAAAGAGCTGTTTCAAATATTTTATTTATATGTTTTTCGAATCCCGAAGATCCCTAAAAAGAAGACAAAAAAAAAAAAAACCATAATTTTTTTATTCAATTAATGGTAAAAAAAAATTAGATTTTTCGTTACTCACTTTTGCTTTCCACATAAACCAAAATTTAAGGACGTCTGCTCTTCGTCCACATTGAATGTGTTTGTCACCGGTGTCATATTTGACGTCGTAAAATTTATCTTTTTGAAATAAGTAAGTAGCTTTTGCACAATGTACATTTTTTAATAAATTTTTATGTTTTGTTAAAAAAGCCGAACACTGTTGGGGAACTCCTAACAACTTATGAGGATTCCATGTCACTGAATCAGTTCTGAAAAAATATTAATTATTATTAAAATTTGTGTTTAAAATTTCAATTGTCATTAAATTACAATTTTACCTGTGAATTCCTTGTAATTTTTTTTTATGAATACTTGACATCAGGCAGCCTCCACCCCAAGCAGCATCAACATGAAACCATAATTTGTATTTTTCACATATATCAGCAATGCTATCCAATGGATCAAATGCTCCCAAAACCGTCGTTCCTAAAAAAAAAAACAAAAAAAAAAATGTTAGATTTTACAATAAATTTTAAAAAAAATTTAATACAAAAATTATAAAATTACTTAACCGGATGTGGCAGACACCATAAAAGGTGTACCTCCTTCTTGTAAAACTTTCAATATCGCTTTTTCAAGTTCTTCCGGTTTCATTTTCCCACTTTCGTCAGTCTTTATTGAAATAACATTATCAGATCCTAATCCCATAAAGGTAGCAAGTTTAACAATTGAATAGTGTGCATCTCTAGATGTAAACAATACTAAGCGTAGCCCGATACCATAAATTCCAAGTTTCTACATTTCATTACATAAAAGACTATAAGAATTTTTTTTAATGATTTTTTTTTTCTTTCACTTTTAAATAATAATAATGATAGAGAAAAAAAAAAAAATTAAAAACCTACCAAAAATCAGTCAGTTTTCTTTTACCTTAACTTGTGGAAATAAATGATATCTTGCACAACTTATACCGAATCCATTTGATATGGAACCACCGGGACAAAATGTTCCATCACCTTTACCATTGGGAAAACCGATAAATTTTCTCATTTCCTCCAATACAACTTCTTCCATAATTGAAAACACGGGTGAAACTTCGTAAGTGTAAACGCTTGGATTTAAAGCATCTGTCAGCCATTGTCCTATTAATCCGTAGGGATCAACCCTAAATTATTTAATTAAACTTCATTAATTGGAACATAAATTTATAAAATAATTTTAATTACTCTTATTGATACATAAATAATACATACAACTTGGTGTGAACCAATAAAGTTTATTAAAAGCTAAAACTTACCCCGAAAACAATTGATTAACAAAATATGGATGCCCGGTTTTAACGCTAAACTTAATTATCGTCGATATTAAATGTAATAATTTTCCTTCCGTTTCAGAATATTTATTCAAGGAAAAATCAAAGGATTTTTTTAATTTTTCCGGGTCTTGCCATTGGACAACTTTTGAATTACGATTTGTACCGTCGAAAACGGCTTCTTTCATAATAATACCGACACATTTCACAATAAAATCATAATGATATTTTTCCAATGGCAAAGACCAATGCTTTTGATTTAATTTTTCATCTTCCTTATCACTTTTATCAACGACACTATTAGTTTTTATTAAAAAATTATTATCTTCTAACAAAGATAAATTAATTATACCGAAACTTTGTTTTTGTGTAGAAATAACCGGAAACATTTTTACTGCTTTATTGATTATTATTATTATTATTTAAAAAAATAAATAAATTTTATTATTTTAATAATAATTGTTTTTTTTTTTTTTTTGTCTTTTGATAATAAAAAACAACTGAATGTATAATATAATAAAAAACAAAAACAAAAGAAAATTGCTTCACATTATTTAACTATTAATAAAAAGTGTTTGCTTAAGTGCAAAATTTAATATATAATTAGGAAAATAGTTGAATCTCAGGGACGTTTTAAATTAACATTTTTTTTTTTTTTATACTTTCAATTCTTTTTCAATTATGTAGTAGGGGTAAATTAAATATTATAATCATAAATTATGCAATAATAATAAATTCTCCTGGCAATACAAATTATTAACATAATAATATAATAAAATTTTTTAATATTAGTACCCAACCGATTTAAATTATAAAAAAAAAAAAAAAAAACAGAACACTAAAAATACTTGTAAAATTTATTCTAACGGTTAATAATTAATAACGGTTAATAATAATGATATTAAACACTCAAAAAACAAACAAACAAACAAACAAATCACTATATTTTGTTTTTTTGTTTTGAACGTTTAAATAAATAAATTAATTAATTAAAAATTGTTTTAACCCAATTTAATAAAAAAAAAAAAAATTTT
>NW_002987118.1:12951-17883 GCF_000006295.1 Pediculus humanus corporis
AATCGAAAGTAAACTTACAAAAAAAACTTTTAAAGGTTTTAAAAACCGTTAAAATTCGGTTAATAAAAAAAAATTTTAAAGTTTTTTTTTTTGTAGGAAAACAAAGTTGTTTTAAATAAAATTGTTATTAATATGTTCTTTTAATTATTTTTTTTTTTTTTTTATGGTTAAAGTAAAGTCCCTAATCCTGTTTTTTTTTCTGGTTGTTGTTTAAAAAAATTTGATACCTAAATTTGAAAACTCCATTTAAATTATAATATTTATTTTATTTTTATTTCTTGTAATTATATTTTATTCAATAATTTTTTTTTTTTTGCCATTGCTATAAAAAAAAATGAATGTGCGTAAGAAGTATCAAGGTAAAGGGTATGGAATGCTATCATAATTAATTAAATTAATAATTTTGAAATTATAATTTAGTAAGAAAGACTTTTTACGTTTATATTCGATAAACGTCCTTGGATTTTTACCACATGCGATTTATTTTTTGCCAATTATTATTTCATATTTTTTATTAATTATAAATAATTTTCGTTATCTAATAAAATCAAAAACCGATACGGTTTTTAATAATTTGATTTATACCTTTGATAAATATTAATTTATATTCCAATGTTTACAATTCGCATATTTCAAAAATTTTGACGTGGCAGCAACGAACTTTTTTTCTTTTTTTCATGAAAAATATATTAAAGAAACGCGCAAATAAAAAAAATCATAAAACTGTCGTGTGTATGTGTGCTTAAGAAAATATTTAAAGTCTGAGTTTTCATGTATTTTATTAATCATAAAATTTTTTATTTTCATTTGTAATTTTCTAAATAAAAAACAGACTAAAAATTATCCATAGAGATAGAAAAAGTCAAACTTTTTGTTTTGAGGCTGTACTTTTGATCTGTGTTAAGCCTTTGGGTAATGTCTATAAGATTATATGATATTATATTTATTGAAATATTTCTACCGTTAATTTTATTGTTTAGTTTGTAAATTGAAGTATATTAATTATAAAAATGTTCATTTATTGTATTATTTTACAAATTTGAAAAGCAATCCAACGCAATAAAACAAAAAAAAACAATGTTTCGTTATAAAATAAGTTTTTCATTTAAGAAATTAATCATATTATGAACAATCATATCAATTTTTTTTGTTGGAAAAATGAAAATTTAATTGAAATTATTTTCCCATTCCTAATCTAAATTAAATGAATAATATTTTTGAGTTAGCTCTGTTGTTATTATTCTCTTTTTAACTTTTTTATTCTAGCTAAAATTTTGCACAAAAATAACTTTTAAAGAATAATGGATGAAAGCCAAATTATTAGCTTGTAGCCCACACATAAATATTATTTTAGTCATTGGCTAAAAGTTAAACGATTCAGATATCAAACAAAATATATATATTTATAAAATTTTCATTGTTGAAATTAAATAAAAAAAAAAATAAAAAAAAATTGATGTAATGATTAATTTTTTATATGAAAAAATTATTATTATTGTTTAATTTTATGTAACGTACTTATATATTTTTTAAAAAAAAATGTGTTTTCGTTTAAATCGCTCTTTAATTTATTTTTAATAAATATAAATTGTAATAATCATTGTACCAAAAAAAAAAAAAAAAAAGAAAAGTTTTTCTATCTGCGAGACGTTGTTTTTTGTTCGTTCGTTCAAAATTTAAATGAATGCAAATAATTAATTAATGACGTCATTTAATATTTTTGAATTAATACGTGTTTTACAGTGAATAATAAATTTATATGTGATTCCGAAAATAATTAAAAATAACTGAATTTTAAAAAAAAAATTCAGTTAAAAATGAATAATTTACCAAAAAAACCGGCTGGTGGAAACATACATAGAATAAGACAATTTGAATTGGAAAAAGTGAGTAAAATATTACATTATTAATCATGACTTTATTATTAATTCATTAATTTTTAACACAAAATTTAAGTTTTAATTGCTTTTTCATCAACTAAAACTAAAACAACTAAAAAGGGTTTGTCTGTTAATGTATTTAAATATTCTGTCAGAATAGTAATTTATTTACATTATTATAATTTTTATGAGTTAAAATTATATATTTACTTCTTGTAAATATTAATAAGCTTTTTTTTTTTTTTAAACAAAAAATAACATGTTTAGAATACATTGATACATAATTTTTATAATAATACCACCTTATGATTAAGAATATAATTAAAATTTTAGCTTTTAAATGAAATCTATTTTAGTTATAAGTTAAAAATATTTGTATTTAATTATTCAATAATAAAATCAATAATAATTACTTATTATTCAAGGCTTAAAGACTATTTTTATAATAAAGTAGGGTTAGTATTATCTGCTAAATTACTGTGATAGCCATACATTGAAGGACATAATGTAGCTTTTTCTGTATTTTCCCATTGTGAAAAATATGATTTAAAACAATAAATTTTGATTATAAGATTAAAAGAAATTGGTTTTTATATTTAAGTTTAAACCTACTGCTTTGTATTACAAATTGTAAATAAGATGAATAACAATAAAAAATAAACTATTTTTAGTGTTGCATTTGAAATAATTTATGTAGTTTAAGAAAATGTCAATCAAAATGAATGATCAAAGTAGAGGAGTATGAAACATGGCTGTATTTTAATCTGTTTGGTAAAAGAATCAACCATTGTTTTCAATTTAAAAAAAAAAGATTTTTATTAGTGATTTCCATATTTAATGAAAAAAAAATATGTATTTTTATTAATCATTTTAAATTTATTGATTTTCGATTAAGGTGTGTTTGACAGAAGAATTTGATATATTGCAAATCGTTGGAGAAGGATGGTTTGGTAAAATATTGCTAACAGAGCATAAAGCTACCGGTACGGAGATGGTTCTTAAAGCGCTACCAAAACAATACGTGTCATTAGAAGATTTTTACCGCGAATTTCACTATGGACTTCACTTAGGAGAGCATAAAAATATAATTACCACCTACGATGTTGCTTTTGAAACTCCAGGTTTTTATGTATTTTCTCAAGAATATGCTCCGATAGGTGATTTAACTTCAAATGTTTCTGAATTTGGAATCGGCGAACAAAATAGCAAACGTGTAGCGAAACAGGTAAAAGTTTTTTTTTTGTAAATTAAAATAATGACTGTTTACATATATCTATGTGAATATGATAAAATTTTTATTTTAGCTTGCGTCAGCTGTTGATTACTTGCACTCCAAAGACTTGGTACACAGAGATGTAAAATTAGACAATATATTGGTTTTTAAAACAAATTTTTCTAGAATTAAAGTTTGTGATTTTGGAGAAACCAGAAAGGCTGGATCACAAGTTCTCAGAAGAAACGAATGGCTACCATATGCTCCTCCAGAAGTTTTAGCTACCAAAGTGGACGAAACATACACGTAAGATAAATATTTTATTTCAATAACTATAATAATAAATTAAAGAAAATTTTTACAAGTAAATTGAATTTAAAAATGTAATTATCAGTCAGGCATGCCTTTCATTATAATATCATACACTAATTTTTTTTTGTGAGCAAATAAAAATAAAATTTTAATTGCTAATGAAACCGTAATTTTTGTCAGGGCTCATAAATCTCACGATGTTTGGCAGTATGGGATTGTAATATTTGTGTGTTTAACGGGTTGCCTTCCATGGCAAAAAGCAGCGGCCGATGATCCACGATACGTTCGTTACTGCCAGTGGCATGGAAGTAATGGTGTTATGATGCAAGTTAGTTTAAAAGTAATTTTTTTTCGAATCAGTATGATTGCGAAAAAAATTTTTGGGTCGAGGCTATTCAGTGAGTTGCAGTAAACTACCGTTACCAATTTCGCAATTTCTTGTTTGGTTTTCCATTTGCTGTCACTTACAACAGTGTTTTTTTTTTTGTTTTGTTTTGCAGGTCCGAAAACCAAAAATGTTCAAATTACTATCTTCCAAGGCGCAAAAAATGTTTAGAAAGTATTTAGAATTAAAGGAAGAAAAGCGACCTCAAAATTTATCTGATTTAAGCCAATATCTAGAAGGTAGATGGCTTGCGAAATCCCCAAACGATAGAAGCAATAGCGGTGGGTCATTTATTATTTAAAAATAATTTGTTGTAAAAACATTTTTTTTAATACTCCTTTATCTACTGTTTTAAATTATTTTTTTGAACAAAAGAAAACGCAGAAGAAGCTGGTTTATGTCCTTCCATGTACAGCTATCACAGCAGTCCGGAAGAAAAAAATAAACTTTTGATGACGTTAGCAGAGTACGGAATTGAGACCACTGTCGATAGGACAGCAAAAAAAGATAGAATCAAACAGTGGATACAAAGCAGTATAATAGAGGAAGACGAAGAAGAAAAAGAAATTGATAAAACATTTGATGAAGAAAATTTAAATTTAAATAATGTTATTAAAAATCGAGAAGAAGAATTCAGTGAAGACGATATTAATATCACTCCGTTATCTTCTCGAGTAATTTCTAATATCCGATGACGTTCCATTTTTTCTTTTTTTATTTTTTGGATAATTAATTATGAGATAATATAGTAACTTCCACGTTTTTAAATAAAACAAGCATTAAAAACAAGTTTTTTTTTAACTTAACAAAAAAAAATTCATAAACCTATAATAAACATGAAAATAATAATAATGAAAAATATGCTTAATGATATCAGGCAATTATAATTATTAGAAGGTGTAATTAAAAAAAATTTTTCTTTTTGGGTTTTTTTTACACTTATAAAATTTTCTTTCACGCGGTTAATTCTGTATTGCAAATAAACATTAATTAATAATAAATAATTAAAAGAAAATTAGTATTATTATTTAATAAAATAAATAATTAATAATTAAAAGAAAATTCGAGTTTAAAAGATAAGATTTTGCATATGATGCTTAAAGAAACTCAACCGAATTATATTATTTTTTTTTTTTTTCGAA
>NW_002987118.1:18109-28662 GCF_000006295.1 Pediculus humanus corporis
AAAATTTTCTTTTATTTTTTAATAAAGTTTATAAAAGAATTTGTAATTATTTTTTTTTTTTGAATTTTAAATAATTAAACCTATTCTATAATTTAAATAAAAAATAATAATAATAACAATGATAAAATACTCTTGAAACATATTAAAAAACGTAAATTTTTTGAAAAAATAAAAAAAAACAATTTCGTTTGTTTTGTCTTGTAACGGGGTAACAGGAAATCATAAAAAAAAAAAAAAAAAAAAAAAAAAATTAATACATTGCTAAAATTTTTTTAACTTAAAATTTAATTTAAACCGTATAAAATTTTTTTTTTTTTTTTTTTATCAGGAACAAATTTCATAAATTTACAAAAAAACCCTTATTTTTTTTGTTATGAAAAAATAAAATCCCATTTATAATAATACACAACAACAACATTTAAAAATAACTTTTATTTTTTAATTGCAGAATTTTAATATCAATTTTATTTTAACCGTAGAAAAAAATGCATAATATAAATAAAAAATAATAATAAATTAATTATATAAAATAAATGCTTTTTTTCCGAGTAATTATTTTTTATTTAAATAATAATAATAATATTTAAACAAATAAAACTAATTCTACATCCCTCACCATATCATTTTTTATTTACCCCATAATGAATGAAAAACCGTAATTATAATGAATTAAAATAAAATAATATAATAAAAATAAAATTAATAAGAGACTAGTCAAATATGTTTTATTATCATTTTTAATATGTGATTTATTTAATAATCCCTTTTCTCCACAGCCCTCCTCCTCCTCCTCCTCCTACTATTTAAATTAATAATTGGTTTTTTTTTTTTTTTTAAACATTTAATTATGAATCAGTCAGGTACAAATGTTTTAAATGCTATCCAAGAGTATATTCATATATATACTAGTTAAAAATTTATAACAAAATATTATTATTATTATTATTATTTTTTGTTTCTTTATTTATGTCATTCATTTATACCGAGCCAAAAATTTTATAAAATGCTTTAAAAAAATAAAAAAAATTTTTTTTTTTTTTTGGTTTTTTCTAATTAAAAATATATATATATATATATGATTCTTCGGTGGAATTATAAAAAAATTTACACCTCCCCACTTATCATTATTATTATTTTTTTAATAAAAAAAAAAAAAAAAATGAGTTCTTTAAAAGACTAGAAATTTATTTTTTTTTGCATTTAGGGAAAAATTTTTATGCTGATTGAATTCGCGCAATAACCTATTTTTTATTTTTAATTATCGATCGAATCTTTTATTGATTTCAAATCTCTTTTCTTTCCCCCTACCTGAAGACTATCCGTCAATTTAACATTTTCTAGTACATTTGAAATTTCTGATTTTTTATCCGTTAAAACGTTCACATCACTCAAATGTTCGGATTTTTTAATGACGTCCAATGAAATTTTCGAATTTTTTCCCTCATTATCATCATTTTTAATCCCGTTTTCAAAATCTTTTTTGATAGATGTATTTTCTGTTTTGTTATACCTGTCGTTGTCTTCTTTAGAACATTCTTCGACATTTTCCTTTTTCGTAGTACTTTCCTCAATTGGTAAACTTCTTTTGTCTCGAGCCAGAGATTCAACAACGCGATTGTCATCATCCTCTTTCTTAGATTTAGATATATTTTCTTTTTTCATATCCCCGATTATTTTTTTATTTAAATTTTCCAACGGTTGAACGATCGAAAGATTTATTTTTTTACTATTTTCAATAATATTTTTTTCATTTATTGATGGCTGCAAATCATTCTGCGGTTTTAATTTGAATTTATCATTTTGAAAGAGGAAAGTTTCATTTTGTTTTTTATCAGTCTTTTCTAATAATCCCTTAAAATTAACATCGTTTAAAATTTTTTTCTCGTAAAGTAATTTTTTCTCTTTTGACTTATCAAGTTGTATAGTTTTGACGATTGATTCGGGAGTAATTAAAATAGACTTTTGTTTAATAATATCGTTCAATTTTTTTTGTTTTTTCATTTCGTACAAAATTTTCTTTTGTTCAATTAATAATTTTTTCTGTTCATCTTCGTGTTCTTTTAATTTTTTCAATATATCCCGTTCTTTTTTATCATCCTCCGCTCGTTTTTCTTTTTCCATTTCCATCATTTCCCTGTTTTCTTTTTCAATTGCATCCCTATTTATATTTTCATTCAATTTTTCCTTCGGAAAATTTTCAATCTTTTTTATTTCCGATGAAAATTTTTTACTATTATCAATATCATCGTTTATTTTAATAATTTTTACCGGTGGTATCACAGCTTTGCGATTTTCTTTTATTTCAGGCATAGGAGCTACAGGCACGGGCGGTTCTTTTCTTTGACTTTCTTTTTGTTGTATTTTACTAATATCTATTATTGTATCCTGATCTCTTAACTTTAACTTCTCAAAGTCTTCGACTAAAAATATAATAAAATAGAAAGGATAAATTGTTTAATAACTCTTTGATAATCAAATAATGTCGTCTTACTTTTTGGTAACATAACGTTCGCTTCTTTCGAAATTTTTTTCAAACCATCGATGCTCATTTCATTTTTAGAAAAAATTTTTGGCTGCGGTAAATTGTCGAATTTAATCGGTTTATTTTCCAAATTTACCGGTGGACTTTCAATGGCTGCAAACAAATTTCCAAACGTTCCCACAATCATAATTATTACACCCATAACAACTGTAAACTTTAAAACAAATAAACTAAATTAAAAAATTAAAACTATAGAAATTTAAATATAATTAATGTACTATTCATAATGCATAACTAAAATGGCAAAAATTATAATTAAAAAAAATATAAAAATTGAAAGTTAAATTACATTACCTTGGCTATCATTTGATCATTGGTATCCCTAGTATTCAAATTTAGGAATGATAAGGATGGAAAAATAACACAAATGGCAATACCTATTGTCGACCCTACAAATCCTAAAACTAATTCTATGCTAGGAATCAGTAAACCAGTAATTAATGACACTGTCACTATAACTATGGTTAACCATTTAAATCTTGAATCTGGAATATGTGAACTAGTTTGACCTGATTCATGATGAATTGAAATCTGTGAAATATGTCAAATTTGAATTAGTATTTTCAATTCCTTACAATATTCAAACAAATAAAAATATATAAATATTTTTTCTGCTGATAATATAAATAAGTTATAAGGAAGTACTAATTATTAACTATCCAAATTACTTGAAAACACTAAATTTTCAAAGACTAAAATTAACCAAACTTACACAAATTGTTTTAAAAAAGAAAGACTTGGTAAAATTCGGTAAAAACTTACTCTTTTAAAAATTAAAGAGTATAAACTTGCTCTGCAAGGAAATATAACTAAAGGAAAACTGACAGCTATACTCATAACAAATCCTAATTTAAATAATTCACTCGAAAGTGATGGTGTAAAACTTAGTAGAATATTTCCGGTAAAAGTTCCTTTGCAGTATGCAATGTATCCCAATATTCCAACACTAGCATAAACTGCTGTGCAAAGATTAAGAGCAGCTTTAACAACATAATTCATTTTTTCAACACTTGGAGAAGGCAAAGAGTCATATATCTCAAACAATTGTCTGAAAAAAAAAATTTTCTCAACTCAATTAATGACATTAATTTTTCAATATTCATATTAAAAGAATTAAAAGTTTACGTTTGACAAGATAGTGACATGGCAAATATAGGTATGCACTGGAGAACACCCTCCGGTTTCCAAAAATACACATAATTCCACCAATCTCCTGCTAATAGATGATGAGATGATTCTATAAAAATTTTTAGTATAAAAAGGAAATAAAATCCTATGGTAGCTGTTGAAATTGTAACCAAACTTTCTATATTTCTTAATAAACCTAGAGGAAGAATAACAAAAAAGCCTATACCTGAAAAATTTAATTATTATATTATAGCAGCCAACAAGATATACTTATTCGGTAAGAAGATTTATAAAAGTGAATATCATTTATTATAAAAAAAAAAAAATTTACCTAAGAGGACACTTGTCCTTAAAGTACTATTATTATTAAGATGAAACATTTTAGAAATAATTGCAGGACCCAAATCTCCCATGACAACAAAAAAAGCTACACATGTTCCCATCATAAAACCGATAATGCCTAATTCCACTAATAGTTTCCCAGAAGATCCAAATGTGTAAAATGCCAAATATTCAATGTTTCTTTTTCTGCACATAGCTGAAGACCTAACAAGAAAACGGCATGCCGTTCTAGAAATTGCACTGCTTAAAAATAACATTATAATCGCCAAAGTTATTCCACACTGCAACAAAATTATGAATTTTAAGATGTATAAAACTCTTGAATTAACAAATTTTGAAACGTCAAAAGTTATTCTTACACCTACTTGTTTAAAACAAAATGGCATGGCCAATAATCCAACTCCTATAATACTATTAGCAAGGTTCATTATATGACCAGCACTGCCAGCCATTTTTAGTGTTACCAAAAAATAACTTTTTAACTTAAGACATTAAAATTTATAAAAACTATATAAAAGAGAACATACTGTAATACATAACGGATAACATACCGTGGTATTAGAAAATAATGTCTTGTTTTTTTACATAGATTAAAAGGCGCCACTATATTAAATTTAAATCAGAATTTCATTATTATTCTAATTTGTAAGTTATTAAAGTAAATAATGTTAACAATACACTGAATATTGTAATAAGTTTACAATGAACATTGTAATGAGTTTACATTTTATAATTTTTCTCATATTGTGCAAAAAAAGTATAGGTTTTTTGATTTTAAGAAATTTAAAAAAAAATTTTTTTATTTAATTTTAAAATTTGGTAAAATAATATTAATTTTTTTTTTTTTTACATAACTTCTATTAAATAATTTTAATAGTTTTTTCTTCCTTTTTTTATCAATTTAAATTTCTTTATAATTATTGAATATTTGTGAGTGACTAAAAAATTAATTTTGGATTAGTTGTTAAAAATCTTAATTAGATTGGAGTAATAAATAAATTTATAAAGCTAAATTTTAAGTTTTTTTTTTTTTAATCAGAAAAAAAAAATGAATTCTAAATTTGAAATTTTCTTTTAATAATTTATTTAGTTTTTGAAATTATAAGTTAATATTGTTATAAATTTTTTAGAATTGAAAAAACCTTATAAGTAAAGGCTCTTGTCCCTAAAACAAGCTCTTCATAATGCTTAGATATGCAGTTTACAATACTTATTTATTTGACTTTGTACACAATTTATAAATAAGGCCCCGAAAAAATTTGTTGAATATTTTTTGAAATGGTGTGTGAAAGCGTACTAGTTTTGTAGTAAATATATATTGAAGTGTATTCTTTATTAAAAGTGGGAAATCGATTTAATAAATATAAATAAGTTATTTTGCTTAATATTAAATATTAAATTATTTTTTTTATTTATTCTGAGTTTTGTTACAGTGAAAATTTTTCAGCAAAATATTTTTAGTAAAAAAAATAGGAATCCTTATTTGAAGGACATGTTTTGGGGTGCTTTAGGCGATTTTTATAGTGATAATTTTTAATTTTCAATACTTAGTTAAATATTAGTTTTAGTGAACTTGCTTATTTAAAAAAATGAATGATAAATTACCTCAAAGTCAACCGCCTCCTACTCAAAATGTTGGAACCAGTCATTGGCCTCAACAGTGGCCAAACATTCAAAACCCTTTCGTTCAGCAGAGACCCTATGCGTATTGGCCTCATTGGGGTCATTATTCTATGAATATGACTCCACCTAATAATATGATGCCCCATCCCCCTATTCCATTTCAATCAATGAATGTTCCAAATTTTGGTTTTCAGTCTCAAATGAATTTTAATAATAATCCTTCTACTGTCACTGATAATTGCAATGGTAAAGTTAATACTAATAAAATAAATGCTCCTACATCAGAAATGTCAATGAGTGTTGATAACCCCCCTCTTCCTGACATTAATGCAGACAAGAAATCTGTAAGTAATAATGATAGTTTAAAGTCATTGGAAAACCCTGATAAAATTCCTCTTCCCGATGGCCCCCCACCATCAAATAAAGCCTTTCCTCCCCTTCCAACCACCAACAATTCAAATTTAAACCCTCCATTTTTCAATTCCAATTCGCAACCGATAAAATTTAATCTGAATCAATCCAACAAAACTTTTACTCCTTTTAATTTAACGAATAAGAAAAAAAGGAATAAAAATAAAAATCAAACTGCAAACCCTTTTGGTAATATTTATAATCAACAAAATATGCCATTAAATTATAATAAATTATACAATATAGGAAATAATGCACAAAATTCATTAGCACCTCCCTTACCCCCGAATAAGCCTAAAAATGTAGCTATTGATACAGCAATGGAACAAGATAATGTTGATAAATTAAATACAACTGTAGAAAAAGAAATTAAAAGCCCCTCTCAAATAATGCAAAATCAACAGTCCTCACATGATGATTGGCCTCCAAGTTTATTGTAAGAATTTGTATAGTTATACATAATTTATTAAATATAATTTTTAGTTAATTTTTTTTTTTTTTATGACATTTATTTCAGAGAATATATTAAAAGGTGTTATTTAAAATGTGAATCTAGTATTGACAAAGATCAAGTTGGCATTATATTAAAAGGAAAAATTACTTCTGCAATGAGTTCAAATACCTTATTTACAAAAAATTGGGATGCAGAACCTCTTCCAAAGTAAAAATATTTTTATTAATATATATTTTTTTACAAAATTAGCACTTGATATTTCTACATTCATGTTTTTTTATTTCAGTTTAAGAGGTAAAGCAGTTGATACAAATCAACCACCTCATATGACAAATAATGTAAATAACTTAAATTTTAGAGGAAGAAATAAATATATTGAATCAATTAGAAATCGACTAGGAAAGAATAGAAATTACAGAACCCCACATAAGCGATCATTGTCAAAATCTCCAACCATTAAGTACGAAATTCAAATTATGTGTTTTATTTATTTTTGTATACATAAAACCATAATATTAATCATTAAAATAAATAAATTTAAATTAAATTATTATAGTTTAAAAAAAATGTTTAATTTCAGAACTTTCAGGTCGAAATCCAAATCGAAATCAAGGTCAAACTCTACATCTAGATCCAGATCCAGATCGAAATCCCCATCCAGATCAAGGTCTCATTCTAAATCCACTTCACCGGTTTCAAGAAGAAGGCGAAAAAATTCTGATTCGGATTCAAGCAATGAAAACACTAAAATTTATTTGAAACCAAAACCAGATAAAAAAAATACCAGAAAGTCAAAAAAGAAGCAGAAAAGGTTAAAATTACTAAGAAATTAATTTTTAATTGTCGATAAAATTTAAATTTTTTATTTTAAAGATATTTACGGAATTGCATAAAACTTATTTTTAAAAGTCTAACAAAATTTTTGTAAATAATGTTTAGGCAAGGAGCCTTTTATTCCAATATTACTTTCGGAGAAGCAGAGAGTGCAAGCACCGAGAGACTACAACAACGTGCAGCTCGTTTCAAAGAAATGCTAGAAGGACCCAAAAGCATTAAAAAACCTGTGATCATTGCTTCTTCTGTAAACACAATAGCCTATGAGGATACAGAAGGAGATTTCGAATTTAATGATTTACACATTGTAGGAACTTGCCAAGATTTAGAAAAACCTTTTCTTCGTCTAACGTCGGTAATGTTCTCTATCACGACAAAGTTTAAATTATTTTACACGTTTACTATTAGTGTTACATGTTTAAAATTCGAAATTTTTTTTCTTTTTTTGTAAATTAGGCTCCGGATGCATCTCAAGTACGACCCAACGATATATTAGAAAAATCATTATTATTAATAAAAAGCAAATGGATAGAAAATGCAGATTATAGATACACGTGCGAGCAATTAAAATCAATACGTCAAGATCTTACCGTAAGTAAAATTTTATTACTTTCTAACGTTTTGCGACTTTGAGTTAAAATTTACAAAAACCTAAATTTTTCAGGTACAAGGAATTCGTAATGATTTCACGGTAAAAGTTTACGAAACTCATGCGAGAATTTGTCTTGAAAAAGGTGATCCGGAAGAATTCAATCAATGCCAAACTCAACTTCGAATGCTTTACACGGATTTGGGTGGTGAAAATAAATTTGAATTTGTTGCCTATAGAATATTATATTATATTTACACAAAAAATACTCTAGGTAAATGAATAATAATAATAATAATAATTTAACAATGAATTTTAATCATTTAATTCAATTCGAGTTTGAATAAAATTTAAAAAAAAAAATTTAAATTTTTTATCGTGCAGATTTAACCATTAGCATTGGCTCCCTCAGTAAAGAAGAAAAAGAAGATGAATGTGTTAAACATGCATTGCAAGTGTCACACGCTTGGTGCATGAATAATTATCACAGGTTTTTTTGGTTGTATCAACGTTCTCCCAAAATGTCATCATACCTAATAGATTGGTTTATAGAAAGAGAAAGAAAATCAGCTTTAAAAACAATGATCAAAGCGTATGTATTGAAAATTTTACTAGAGGAAACGAAACGATTTATATATATATAGAATTCGAAAATGATTTAATATTTTACAAAAGCACATTTAAATGCTTTTGTTTTTTTTTTTCTTTTTTTTTTTTTTAATAACTTTTTTTTTACTAGGTAGGAGAAATTTTTCTTCAAGGAATCCTACACGGATTTATTATTATTATTAATATTTAAATAATTTCAGGACCTTAATTTCAGTTTATTTAGCATATCAAATAGGAAAAAAAAAAAAAAAAAATGAGTCTGGGTTCACTGCGGTGAGGCTAATGCATTTTGTTTCAGTATCAAAAAAATTGAAACATGAGTTTTTTTTTTTTTTTGGGGGGGGGGGATGCTTTGGGGTACTTAGAAGTAAACAAACACATAATATTGACAAATTCAAGTTTAAATATTTTTTTTTATATTAAAAAAATTGAAATATTTAAAATACCCCCCGATAGGGGTTTGTTTCCCAAAAAAAAAAAAAAAAAAAAAAAAAAAAACTTGATGAAATTTTTTTTAAATATCAATTATTTAAAAAAAAAAAAAGAGAGAAAAATTTTATTTAATGTATTATTTATTTTGTTATTAGATATCGACAATCTTTACCAGTCATTTTTGTGGCAGAAAAATTGGGTTTTGAATCAGTGGGAAAGTTTTTAGAGTTTGCCTCTACGTTTAACCTCACCTATAGTGACGTAAAAAGGACTAAGATTGATTGCAAGGCTAGCATGGCTTCTTTCAGCAATTTTTAATTTAATACAAAAAAAAAAAAAAATATTTTTACAAAACTCGTTTTCGAAGACATCTTTAATCTTCAAACCTTATGTACAAAAGGGGGAGGGAGAGGTCCTCATCGTCGTTCATCGTCGTATTTTTTTTTTTTTTTTTTTTTTTTTTTTTTTTTTACCATCTCGTTATAAAGAGTTGTCTCTAAGCATCTAAAATTTTTTAAAATGATGGATTTGTCCGAAATTTAAATTACACACATGGTGGATACTTGCACACGTGAACATACGTATGTGCCATCTCATCAACAGCTACTGGTAATAATCTGCGCAAAAAAGTTAAAAGCAACACACATTAGTAATCGTTGCTAGACTTGCATAGAGAGAGAGAAAGAGAGGGAGAGAGAAAAAAAAAAAAAAAAAAGTGATATTTTGAAAATAATTGTAAGTAGTTGCATGACGAAGAAGAAAACTTTTTTTTATATAAAGGAAAGATGAGAGTGAATATGCAAAGGTAAGAAGTTCTGGAGCTCTTTGTATATGGGGTCGTCTTAGTTATCGCTTTTATAAAAAGTCACATTCTAAAGCCATACATCCATTTTTTTTAACCTTTACACACCTACCTACCTACCTACCTACTAGCAAAATCCATTTTTCATATTTCGATCCCGTGACCAAATTCACGTTCACTAGGTTTTTATATCCTTACAACCGTAATAATCCTTCAAAACAAACAGATCACATTAAAAGGACTTTCGTGCTTATTTGCGCCGGGACCTCCCTCCCCGAATATTTACCCCCATACGCGCACGTGTAGGCTTTTGTTTCATTTAAGAAACATTTTTGTCAAGACGAGGAGGAGGAGGAAGGAGGAGAACAGGCCGAAGAGGATTTAAACATAATTGAAAAAAAAAAAGTGTTACTTGTATGTTACTTGTAAAAATTTGTAGGAAGTTATTCCTTCAATGGGTTTAGGAGAGTGTATACATGGAAGGAGTTGTACACCTACACATCTTATACAAAAAAAAAAAAAAAAATTTAATTTACAAATTATTTTAAGGGCTATCTATATTTATATATAGAAAATATTTGTATAATTTGTATTTAAAAATAAACCGACGAGGGTATCATCATAATCATCATCATCGTCATCAGTTTGTCAACAGAAATTTGCGATTTTTAAGAAGAGAGACAATTTTATCACAGTGGAATATATATATATATATATATATATATATATATATATATATATATATATATATATATATATATATATATATATATATATATATATACTC
>NW_002987118.1:29174-30062 GCF_000006295.1 Pediculus humanus corporis
GGGACAAGATTTTGATTTAAAGTATTTAAATTTTAACAAAAAAAAGAAGAAATTTTTTTTTTTAAATTTTTAATGCAATCATTTATTTATAAAAAAAAAATAAATAATAATAATAATAATTAACAATTAATAAATGATAAAATCAATACAATAAGTTATATTTACATATAATTTAAAATATGTACCGAAGGTAAATAGTAGAGAAAATTTAACAAATTAATATGTGTATATATTAATAAATAAAAAAAAATGAAATAAAATAAATTTTTTTTTCTCGGGTGCATAATTATTAAATAATAATAATAATAATAATTACATAATATATATATATATAAACACATTATACAAACAGACATCGAACCTCTAACTACAAATTATTTTTTGTTTTTACACTCTCAAAAAAAATTTTTCTTTTTTTTTTATATAATTTTATATTTGACACAAAAAAAAACCGGGAGGAGGGGGAGGGGGAGGGGAGAAAATAAATAAATAAAAAAACTGTTGATGTGACAATATATAAATTTTTTCTCAATTGTTTTTTTTTTAATTATTTTCGAATGTGACTTGGAGACCCATTACTATTATTATTATTATTTATTACTATTTATTTGATTTATGTATGGACAAAAACAAAATATCGATTCGATGGAAAAACACATGTGTGCAATAAATATTCATTTTGTAATTAATTTGTTTTATGTTTCTGACATTATTTATTAAAACATAATTTACTTTCCACAAAAAAAAAAAATAATAATAATAAAACAAATTTTTTTTTTTTTGTTATTTTAAACATTTAATTATACAAATATTAATTAATTATTATCATTTATTTATTTAATTATCAACGAATTTAAATTAAATAATTCTTTTGTAAATAATCGAAAT
>NW_002987118.1:30410-34158 GCF_000006295.1 Pediculus humanus corporis
ACATAATGTATTATTATTAAATTGAGTATGTACTTATGTATTTTTTTGTTTACCGAAATAATCAGACGGGCCTAAGCGACCAACTTCCATAGGTTCTTCACCCTCAGATCTATTTTGCAAAACAAGAGCAGTACCATCTACAATTATGTAAAAATCATCTCCGGGTTCTCCTTGCCTCACTATCGTTTCCTTATCTTCAAAACTAACGGGTTCTAGTGCATCTGCGACGGTTAATCTTTCCCATTTATCTAAACTTTCTAGAATAATAATAATAGACGAATGAGATTTAAATTTAACTGGGAAATATTGGGATAAATGATTTTTTATTTCCCCCGGTCCTTACCTAAAATAGAAACCCGAGAAAGAAATTCTTCGTACATTTTTCTCTTTCGAATTGTAGATCCCATTAAAATACGCCTGTACGAATCTCTGTCTATGCCCCATAGTTTAACGTCTGTTTTGGCACGAACAGTTGCTGCTCTTGGAGTTCCATAAATGAGAGCCAATTCTCCAAAACTTCCACCCTCTCCTATTGTTGTCACCAATTCGGAATTCACGTAAACTTCAACTTCACCTAATGGGTAAAAGGTTATTATTGATGGAAAAATTACTTTGCATGTTATATTTAAAAAAAAAAAAAAAAACCTAGAAAACTCACGGAAAAAAAAAAAAAAAAAATTTTCTCAAAATAACTCTCTCTCTCTCTCTCTTACCTTGGTCGATTACATAAAAATTATCCCCTTCGTCTCCCTGTTGAATAATTGTTTCACCGGGAAGAAAATTAACAGGAAACATGGCATCGAAAATATCCGAACGTTCATTTTCGTCCAAGTGTGCAAAAAGAACATTTTTGACTATGGCCTTCGACAAAGCCGCCATTGTTTTATAATCCTTAGGCACGACCTACGCAAAACGCAAAATATTCGATGAAAAATCATTAAAAGTAAATAAGTATAAATAATTATTCGATTTCGGGATATTAGGGATCAGGATAACAGGATTGTCTTTCGTCAATCTTCAACTAAGAAATATATTTTTTATCTCAACATTGAAATTCCAGTCCAGTTCCAGTCAGCATATACTATACTAACGTCTGACAAAATTTGTTTTTCTTTAAAAAAAAAAAAAAAAGAAAATGTCAACTCCTTCCGGTTACCTGCACTTTTCGCAAAACATAAATAAAATAAATAATTATTATTATTAATAAATATTATTTGTTACAATTAATTAATCGCGGATATTAAGATAAATGTATTTTTTTTTGCTCCTGTGTCGTTTAAACTAAATATAATTAAAAAAAAAAACTTTTTCTCAACGAATTTTCTTTTTTTTTCGGGGGTGGAGGGAAGAGGAGAAATCAAAAAATCGTAGATATCTTATTTCCGGTCTGTTGAATTTTATAAATTATACGTTGCTTAAATTTTCATTTTTTTTTTTTTAAAGAACCGACGGCCGAAAATTAAAAAAAAAAAAACTAAAGATTTATTTTTATTTATTTTTTTCAAAATATATTTTTTTTTTTTAAACTCTAAAAATAAAATTTATATTAAAAAACATTTGAGCGAGTGAGAAAACGTATGTGCGTTCTACTAAAATGAAGAAAAAAGAGGCGTTGGGGGAGGGGAAAGCGGGGGTCATTTAATTTTCGTTTATAAATAAACAAATAATAATAATAATAATAATAATAGTGTTAATAAAAGCTTTCAAAAGACTTTTAATTTTTTAATTTTTTTTTTAAATTAATAAAAATCATTTTTACGTTAATAAATGGTATACCATTCATTTCCCACACCCACACAAACATTGATGAAAATGGTTTTGTCCGGATGAAAAAGAAAGAAAATTTTTTTTCAACTTACCTTTTTTACGTAACTAGTAGCATCTTCTTCCGTGACAGGTTCGGCTGATATACCCCCTCGCCTTCGAACGGGTTGTTGATTGGCTGGTAGGGGTGAAAGATCTTCCGTATCTTCGGGAGATGTTGCCTTCTGTTTAGCATCATTGGCTTGCTCCTACAGGACAACAACAACAAGAAAAAAAAAATTATATTACGATAAGTAAATAATAATTTAATTTGCTTAAAGTGCGTGCGTGCGTGTGCGTATGTGTAAATGATAGAGATTGGAATTGAGAAAAAAAAAACAAATTTTGAAATATAAATTAAAAATTATTAATTCCTTAAAACCGCCATAAAAAATTATTTCACACGGTAAACAACAACCGGCGTTTAATACAAACAAAACAAATTTTCGATAAAAAGGAAAAAAGGAAAAAAGGAAAAGGAAAAACTTTGTTTATGTTTATATAAAGGAAAAAAAAGTGATAATAATATTTCTGTTTGAACATAATCACAAAAAAAAAATTATTATTATTGTTATTATCGGGTTAAAAAATTTCCTTATACAAATAATACCTTTAAATTGAACCTGTTTTTCCTCCTTCCCCCACCTCCCCCTCCCCCCTCTCTCTTGTAAATCCTTAGCAAAAAAAAAATTTATTTTTTCCTTTTTTTAGGGAAAGAAAAGAAAATATTTTATTCGGAAAATTTTTTGTTTTCCGGAACCAAAAAAAAAAAAAAAAGAAGAAGAAGCATTAAAGTTTTTTAACTTTTTATTAAATATAATACAAACATAATCGAATTATATAAAAAAAAAAAAAAAAAAATTTTCCCCCCTTCCCCTTACCCCTTTCTGAGAAAACATTTTCAACGATATATAAATAACCCGACATTAAAAGATCCTACCCAAAAAAGGTTTTTCCTTTTTTCCTTTTCCTTTTTTATTTATCTTTAAATTTTTGCAATAATACTGCGGATTATTCCTTTTATACAAAAAATTTATCTCATTCGTGAAAATTTCATTTATTTATTTATATAAAATTACAAATTAATTTTTCAATACGAATTAAATAAATTTTTTCCTCAATTCAACCGGAAAAAGAAAAAAATTTTTCAAATCCGCGAAAGAAAATCATACGTGAGATTTAAATTTAATATTTTTTCGACGTAGAGAAAAAAACTGTTATTATTATCATTATTATTATTATTATTATTTTCTTTTACCCATATATATTCCATTTCGAATAATATAATTTTCTATTGAAAGTAAAATAGTAATTTAATTTAATTTAATTTGTTTTTTGTTTAAAATGTTTTTGATATTTGAATGTTAAATTATGTTTTTGTTTATAGTAAAAACTATCAAAAAAAAAAACAATAATAATATTAATAATAATAATAATGATGATGACGATAGTATGATAAAAATTAATGAAAAACAAATCAACGATGATTGTGCTTGTTCTAGACAGATATCAACAAATTAAAATTTTAAATAATTTTTCGCCATAACATTTTCTTCCTTCCTTTTTTCCTTTGTCCCTTCCTTCTTTCCTTTATTCCTTTTCTATTAGAAATTCACTCAAATCGACGACGACGACGACGACAAAAATCAAATAAACAAAAATAGAAAAAAAATAGAAAAAAAAAAAATTTTTCTCTTTTGAAATGTAATTTCAATTTTTCACAATTTTTATTTTTTTTAAATACATTATTCATTTTTTTTTTTTTTTTTTTTTTGGAAATGGAACTTTAAATTTTCTCTCACCCTCCCCCTTCCCCCCACCTCCCCTCCCTTTCTTCCTTCTTCCTCAAAACAATTCATTTCGTATTATTTTTCACCTTGAATTGAAATTTAAAAAATAAATTTTCCCGTAAAACCGAAAAAAAAAAAAATTTTTTTTTTTTTTT